>NW_025110082.1:454110-550227 GCF_011392965.1 Frieseomelitta varia
GGGAAAAAAAAAAAAAAAAAAAAAAACAAATATCGTACTCTGACATGTTCACGTTTTCTTCGGCTCTGTAAGGTGTGGTATGACTGAGTCTTTTTTGTTGCGAATAAAAAGAAAAACCATCAGACTGCGCCTTCTTATGCACGCACTATACGTGAGATGTGTATAAATATTAAAGATAGAGAAACGTAAAAAAGAATTTGAAAAATCGGAACAAATTGATTGCTCATTAATTTTAATATCGATCTCATTTGTAAATATTAAATAGAATTCTCAATAACGTCCGTGGATCATTATTCTATACATCGGAAGTTCGGAATCTCTCTTTCTCTCTCTCTCTCTCTATCTCTCTCTCGGAATCCAAATGTGCGATTGATTTCCATCGGTCATTAAATGAAAAAAAAAAAAAAAAAATTTTACCATGTGATATATATACTGATTTGTCATTTTTCACGCTAAACCGATAACGGTATTTTAATATAATTTGTTTTTTAGCTTTTTTTTTTGGGTAGGGTATCGTATCTTTGAGACTGCTTGTGTAAATGAAACGATGTAAACTAATTTTTAGGCGGCTTTTGATGTTACCTTCGTTTACTCTTGTAAATTTTAAAACGAGCGAAGTCGACGAAATTCGTTTCAAGCAATGGAAGTTAATTTTCTGAACATTTCTGAAACATCGATAGTGAGATTTCAAACAGTGAGGGGGGGAAAAGTATTCGTCATTTTTTTTCTTCTTTTTTTTTTCTTTCTTGGCGTTCTATGTTAAAACGAGGGTAGCAGAGATGTGAGCAGGCGTGAGAAATGTTTAATTCCTATTTTATTATAACGAAATGCATATATCGAGCAAAAGTATAATTGTGACCTAAGTGTACAAATAAACAGATTGGTCGGTTCTCGTTGCGCTAGACTCTACGGGGGAAGAAAAAGAGTGCAAACTGAGTAATGGATATAAAAAAGAAAAAAGAAAAAAAAAAAAAGAAACTTGGTGGAGTAATTACTAGAATATTTAAGGAGAATACGAATCATATGCGTTCGTTGTTTTAAATGCATATGAAAGTGCAGTGTACTTGTGTGTATTTAGGAAACATGATGGATGAATGTGCCGGCCTAATTCCTCATGCTGTCTCTTGAAGAGTACTTTTTATATTACTGTGCCGATGTCCCTTTACCCGCACTCACTTTTCCAATGGTCTTGTTAAATTGTCCCCACCAGACACCGATTCCGTAGTTTCCAAGCCTCCACCACCACCACCACCATCCACCATCCACCCTTACACAATTTTGCTTTGTAAAACATGTTCATAATAAAAAAAGAAATACAAGGTATTTAATCGAAATCGACTTACTTTATTTCATATGTGATATTTTTAATTGTGTTAATAAACGAAACTTCGATGGAACATGTTTTTGTATTAATTCTTGTATATTCATGATACAGTAGTTTGGCTTTGAGGCGTAAAAGACTTAAAGTTTATCTTTAAACTTTTACAAAATTTTGTACCATTTATGATTTTCTCGCTCTTATTCGCACTGTAAGTGCGAGCCTGTAAGATCAATTTCTTAAACGCAAGATGTTAAGTTTTATTTTCAAAAAAATATATCTTCCAACTTTCTAAGGATTAAAAAAATATAATACTTTATTATTCGAAAATATAATACTTTATTATTTTTTATTATTATAATACTTTATTATTATTTTATTAATCTTTATGCATAATTTAGTTTACAAATATAAATCTTGTACTATATGTTAATTCATTTTGCAATAAAAGTTTACAAACAATATGTTTGATTCAAGCAATCTCACGATTACTTTGGTTTTCATTATGAATGATAATGATTGTAATATAATAATAGTTCTAAAATGAAGTTATAATAGTTCTATCAAAAAAGTTATACATTGGATATAATTTGCAGAAATGTAATGACATCTTTTAACTAAACTCTTAAACTAAATGTAAATATTATTGAATAGAATTTGCAATCGTTTATATGGGTTGACTGAAACATAAGAGAAAAGGCTTTGGGTCTGAAACGTGGAGCAGCAAATTACAAATTACAGAAGTTCACAAATCAATCGTTTTAATTAATTTTTTTGCAAATGGAAATTTGCTCGATTAAATTTGTACTGAATTACTTCGCCGCCTAGCGACGAAACACTGGAACTAACCATTATTTATATCCTTGTCGTTCTTTTGTACGAAGGTGCTGCCATCTATACGAGTTTTGATCGGGTAGTTTTTGAAAACGTGACTAGAATATGCTATGTGCTGCCATCTGTCGAAAGTGATTTAAACAGAAAATTTTGTCAGGACCCGATAGATGGCACCTAACCTGTTTTTTTATGTTTGAAATTTATCGACGCTGTTTGATTAAACATAGATGGCAGCATCGTCGTAGAAAAAGGAACGACAGCGACTAGTTCCACAGATTTGTCGCTACGTGGCGCTAGTATCTCAGTGCCCATAAATCGGGCAATTTTCATTTGCAAAAATAACTAATAAATAAATAAATTTACTAGCCTTTGTAACTGCATCGTCCAAATTAGATCCTGAACTTTTCTTCTTTACATTATTTCACTTATTGCTCACGGGAAATAATTATTTACAAATACCATTAAATAGATCCAATTACAGACAAGGTTTACGATTTATCGTCCATCGATCGAAACATTCACTCGAGTGATGTTTAATTTTTCGCCTAAAACATTTGAAATTTGGCTGGAAATTAGTATTAAATTATTGCTACTATAAAAATTACTATTAAATAATTAGAGGTGAGTATATTTGATTAATTATTATTGCACATCTCGTTGTTACATACAGAATTGGCGTAATGCACTTACATGTAATTTATATTATAGCGAATTAATTTATACGAATTTTTGTTGAATATTAAAGAGAATATTAAAATTTATTACAAACATACTTACTATTCGTAATTATGTGAGTTCTTTGAGCCCCGAGTGATCTACGACTATGCGAGTAATCCGAGTCCCGATTGAACAATTGCAATTACGGGAGACTATAAATATCCAAAATACTATTGTATAACAAATAAAAAGTACTTTACAAAATAATAATACTACCATACTGACTAACGTACTAAAAAATCTATTGCGTATATGTTAAACAGAGATAAGCCATAATCTGTCGTTGCTAGTATCTCTCACAGTTAACATTCTTTTTTCTCTCAAAGTTCAATCACTGACTTTATCAGATGAACGACGACTTTTGCATTGCAGAAGGTTCTAGTATAACTACATGTATATTACTTTTTTCTTGTTTAAAAACTATATTTTATTTCGAGTCTAACGTGCCTCTAATTCTTGTGAAAGTACTGTGACCTTACTGCCACATCAAATCAACCGAGATCGAAAATGACGCGGCAAGAATATCCTCTAGCGCGTCAAGTCACGACACGCAAAAAACGCATAAGGTGGCAGGTCTGTTTCACACTACGTCTATGGTGCACGCCTTAGATCAGACGCATGGCTCCTCCGCGATGGATGTACAACACTGAGGTTGCCCCCGTGGTCGTTTGTGGTTTTCCCCCTCCCCCTCCGTTAATTCCTTTATTTTTTCGTTTGCTCTTTTTTTCTTTTCTTTATTTTTTAGTTGATTTCAAGATGTTATAAGTTTCTGTTCGTTTGTTCGAACTGGCGGAAGATCAGCAAAGGGGTGACTTTTGCACTGAAAATGAAGAACGCAAAAGTCAAAGGGAGGTAATTGATGCTCCGTGCTCGATGGACTTGGGGGGGCTAATTAGAATACTTGTTGCTTCTGCTTGCTCGAAACTGTTTCCATTTTTATCTTTCCTTGCTTGCGCTATGATTGTTGCTGATCGAAGAGATTCGTCCATCGATCGGGAGATTAAAATATTCCATTAATGTTATATTTTATAATCTCGAAAGTAACACGCTTATATTTAACCTAGAAGGTTATTGATTTTCCTTCTCCTCCAACTCTGTACAGTAGATGCCTTTAATATGTTCCATTCACATGGTGTCAAATGTACATTTCTTTTTCTTTCATGATGTTATGCAGCTCTAATTCTTTAAAATTGTTGAGCATACTAAAAATTCAATGATCATTGAGAAATTTAATTTCTTTATCATCATCATCATCATCATTGGAATATTTATATTTACTTTCAGACAATGTTTGGAACAGTTTAATGATCAAGGGGGATATTTTGACGTTGTTGTGAGACCAATGCTGCAACAAGGACATGAAGGGGAATTATGCGGATGGTTAAAAGAAATGAGTTTAATCAGGACTGTCTCTAGTTGTCCACATCCAGATTGCAAAGGCAGAAGTCTAGCTTGGAATCAGGCAAGAATTGTAGACAAATACAGTTGGTCGTGCCCCAATTGTACAAGGAAACAGTCCATCAGAGAGAACTCGTTTTTCGTTGGAGTCAAATGTGACCTGAAAATGTGCCTTCAATTGATATTAGGATGGTGTCAAATGATACCCAGCGAGCTTACTGCCAATTATCTAGGCATGTCTTACTGTGAAAGTCGAGTATTGTAACTTTGAAACACTATAAAAGCTTACATTGTAACTTTGAAACATTGTGCAGAGCAAGAAATTTTATACATGTGATTTGTATTTTGCAGAAATAAAGAAACACGTAGTTAAGAAAGTATATGAGAGATGCGATGAAGTTTCGGAAAATTATGTGACCAGTCATCCAGAGGATTGGGTTCTAGGAGGCCAAAGTGCAATATTAATTGTGGACGAATTTCCTAATGGCTATATGACTGAGAATCCATCTGATATAACTAGTGCTAAGAAACGCAACAACAACTCTCACACAATACTTTGCATAGCGGAAGCGAATACAATACCAACTAGAATGTGGCTTCACATGATTGAAGCATTCCCAGAGGTACAGCTTTTGATTTTACAGAAATTTGGATTTCATATAAAATTAACATTGTTTTTCTTTTTCTTTCATATCGTGATTTATTGTAGCCAGTGAAGATAGATAAATCACAAGGTGATGCTGATAAATGCAAAATGGTCAAAGAGGCATTAAAAGAGATTGCAAAGCATAGTGCTCCTGGTAGTTACATAGTGGCAAACAGTCGAGCTCGTTGTTGTAGTTTTGAATCATTGCAAGAATTGAAACAGTATAAGGTAATTAGCGTGGAGCAGCTCCAGAAGTTTGACCCACCAGGGAAAAACAAACTTCTTAATAATTTAGGTATGTATGTTGCTTGTTGCTTGTTTGTATTATTGCGTGTTCCAATTTATTTATTTATATTGAATTGAATATTAAGAAACGATTTGGCAAACTGGCGTCGAGATTTGTGAAGAAATTCAAGAAACTACGCACACTCTAGGACAGCGTATAATATCGAAACATTTGTGGAGACAAAGATTTGGTACGTCTCCTTCTACCGCATTTCAATACATGCTTAATCATATCGCAGAATATTATCGTTTTATTTAAACTAACTCGTTACAGTATTCTCGCTAATTTTAGCATATTTTTATACCATGAAAAGCAATATCGAATGCTAGTGAGTAATTTCTTTTTAAACGGTATGATTTCGTTAAAGTAACACTCTAAATCGAATTAGGACATCGTGACTTGGAATATTAATTACCAATTCAGTTGACTCCTTGTATATTCTCTGAAACGCGCAAATTGCACAAACGGCCTTGTTAGATTTAAAAAGTAATGTATATATATAGATATATATTGTAAAAAATATTTTCGTATAAATAAGGATATCACGAATTAATGTTTCATTGAAACACGCACTTTGTGTCTTCCAAATATCAAAAATATTCATAATTTTTTATCATGAATGTATATGATAATTGTTGATAAGTTAGAGTTAGGACATTATGAGAGATAATTTGTTAATGCACACACGAAATATATTTTTCACTTTATATTATCAAGTTTTTAATGAATCTAAATCAGCGGACTAGTTGTTGAAAGACTGATGGTGATATTGATACGATATCGGACTATTAATAAATCATAATAAACTAAAAATTACGAAATGATTTCAAATACTCAAGAAGGTATCGCTAAAACATCAATTTATGATTGAAATTTTGAAAATGTTTCATTCAATCGCCTTCTGGAAAATTCAATTAATTTAAAATATATAATACCATATTTAAATTAGAAATAAATATACAAGTCTGCAAGCAACAAATTAATTTGTATTCTGCTATTAACAACACTTATTGAAATGCTTATTGAAAAAGTAGAATTTTATCCAAAGTTTTACACCAGTATTATTCTGAATAATCACCTTTATAATATAAGTTAAGAGCACGTTGATATTTTGTTCTAATTTTAGTCGGTTTTCCTAACTTTAATTGACATCATAGACTCAGTGGCATACTCTAGCAATTATATGTCAGTTTGTGAAAAAACCGACTTTGTGATATGGAATTGTTAGTTTTCTTCAATTCACAAATTATATCAGTAAAAAAGGAATAAAGTATCAAGGTTGTCAAATTTTTGAGAAGTTTTTCGCGAATAATGTGATAATGACGTTACTTCGTGTGGGAGATAATATATTGCAAGTTGAGAAGATAAGAAAATTATTTTATAAGTTGATATAGAATTTAATGCACTATATACTGTGGTTAAGATTTTTATTCCTATATAATTTATAGTGTATCGTTTTATAATCAAACTCGTCGATATTAGAAAACGAAACTTCTGCATTGAAAAGCTGAAAAAATATTCAATATTTTTATAATATTCATCATCTAGCAATATTGTTATAATTGTAAGGTGTTTTGTACCAAATTATAACACATTCGAAGCCACATTTAAATACCAAATAAAACAATATTATTTCATATATCACGTTTATTCTATGTTTGGAATAAGAAAATTCTATAAATGTTTTTATGTATATTTTTATTTACAACAAATAAAGATAAAGAGTAAAATAGATAACAAAAATATGTTTCATTAATTGTGTACATAAAATATATTTAATTAGTGAAAAAATTATGTAAGAAGTAGCGCATTGCTTTTCTTTATTCATTTGTGAGATTCTGTATAATTTTCCAATATTTTTTGTTTCATTCACGTCCATTAATATAGCGTTAATAATCATAGACGCTTGTAATGGCAGTTATAAAAATTCTTCGCTCATAATGTCTCTGTAATCTTTCTGATCTTGTACCATTCTTCGAAATACTCGATATTTCTGAAGATGATATCTTGAAGAAAAAAAAAAAAGAAAAAGAAAATGTGTATTATAACTTTCAAATATTTCAACAATCTCTTAATCTGATTTGCTTACTTGTAGCATTCGTTCTTCGGTTTGATAACATTTGCAGATCCTCCCATTGTTTGTATGGCGTCGTATATTGTATTAAATTTCCCAGCTGCGTAAGACCCGAGAATCGCAGCGCCTATTAGCACTGATTCCTTTTCGACGGGGCATAATACGGGTAAACCTAACACATCTGCTTGTATTTGAATAAATAATGGATTCTGACTCAAACCGCCGCAAATTAACAAAGTGTCTATTCTATGACCGGCAGCTTCCAACGTTTCCAAAATATATCTTGTACCATACTGTTAAAGAAACATTGAGTTTAATTTTTTGTATAAAAAAGAAAAAGTACAGGAAAGTGATTGATATGATATATTCGTACCGTTAAGGCTTGTACAGTTGCCAAGTATAATAGTGCCAAGTTTTCTTGATCGACGGACAGAGAGAGTCCTGAAATCTGTGTAATGATATTCAATTGAAATACCTGTTACAAAAATTATACAGTTCTTAGATTAATAATGAAATTACGTTATTACCATGCCTTTGAGAGTCGGATCAGCTAAAGGGGATCGATTTCCGTGAAAATCAGGCCATACATGAATATCTTTCGTTAAGTACGAGACGTCTTTCAAAGCCTTCTGATCAGTCATCGTTTGCAACAATTCGGACAAATATTGCTGTATATGTCTAAAAGATTTACGTAACAAATAAAAACAAAGTTTAAACAGACGCACCCAAGTCATTTTAACCTACTTATTGCCGCTTAAGCTTTTCAAAATCCCTGGTGTTGCGGGATGAGTGTCGATTATGTGATCGAGCAATTTTCCAGTTGCACTTTGTCCTCCTTCGCTCAACCACAATCCTGGAACCATGGCACTGAAATATGGTCCCCAGACGCCGCTGACGAAAAGTTTCTTCTCATTAACTATCATGTGGCAAGTCGAAGTGCCACAAATTAGTGCTGTAAATCAAATTAATTAATTAAAAAGATTGGAATGTACAAGCAGCGGAAAAAATGTAATATGTAATAGGAAAATTCACGTATACCTAATCTGCTTTGTAAATTAGGAAATATCCCAGGTATAGAACAACCTATCATACCAAGCCCTCCAGCATGTGCATCAATCAGGGATGTTCCCACAGCTGTTCCTTTTTGGAGTCCTAACTCAGATGCAGCTTTTGCCGACAATCCTTGGTCGACAGGATCGCCCGGAGTCCTCACATCATTACCTTCGTATTAATATTTCTCTTTGTTAAAATAAAGTAATAGTTTCATATTATCTGTCTAAACACAAAAGAGATTTGTTAACGTGTTTACTCAAAAGCTACACGATTCAAACGAAATAACTTTCATTCAATATAATCAATTTATGTTTAGCTAATAAACTGAACATTATATAGAATTATTAATAATACCTATTTTCCTCCAGTTATCCTTCTTAAGATCTCTCAACTGAATTTGATCAAAGAATTCCTCGTTCCATTTATTGTTACCATCGGGGTCAGCGCTGTAATTCCACTTGCACACTAAAGAGCATAGAGATCTGAAATTAGATTGGAAAGTTGTAGCAGAGTATAAAATAATGCATAACAATTAGTATAAAATAATGTAACAATGTTACCTTGATTCAGAATCTGTAGCCTTCCATGTCAAAAAATCGGGTAGATCAAATAGCAGTGCTGCACGATTCCAAGATGAGGGTAGATTTTTTTTAAGCCACAACATTTTAGGTGTTTGCATTTCTAATGACACTTTTCCGCCTACATATTGAAGCATTTCGTGACCTTGTGCATTTATGAAATCTGCTTCTTCCTGTGCTCTGTGATCCATCCATAATATAACATTCTGTTTATCCTCACCTAAGGAATGAAAATTCATTTGATAAACAAAGTTTTCACTTAATTAACTACAACTTGTAAATATACCTGTTGGACTAACTGTGACTGGTGATCCTGTTTTATCAATTGCTACTAATGAACAAGTAGCATCAAAGCCAATGCCCTTTACATTATCTGCAGAGATATCGGCCACAACAGTCTATGAATAAGAATAAATAAATTATGTGTGTGCAAATATTTCAGTTTATCATCAAGGAATACAGGCTGATTCATTTTCTACCTTCACTACATGGCAGACTGCACTCCAAATGTTATCAGATGACTGCTCATAAAAATTAGGGGCAGGGTGAAAAATTTCAAGTGGGCACGTTGTCATTTTCACTATCTTTCCCTTGGAAGATACTAAAGCAGCTCGGACACTTCCTGTTCCTACATCAACACCCACAAAGTAATCCATGTTTATATTGCTTGGACGTATTCCTTAAGTTTTCGCTAAGAGAATTCAACTGAATGTTTTGCGTCAACTAAAATCATTGTGAGCTGCAAATAAGAGTATGTAAGTATTATCATAAAGCTTAACTGTAATCAGAGACTTATTTTTTAATCTCACATGACCCTGAGATAACTTCTGCCGCAATAAGAAACAGTGAAGTAATGGCAATACAATAACTTATTGCTGTATGTTTCTTCAACTCTATTTCACGCATAAAACGAAAGAACGATTAATCAATTAAATTACTTTCCATGAAATAAATTGCTTGAGATTAGGTCTAAAGAATTTAAATGATAGAACATATGCTGCATTAAAACATATAGCCCCGAAAAAGTAACGTTACAAACGAAATGCTTAATTACGTAAGTATGCGCGATGAGTAGTACGTAGTACACGTAAACTCGCATATGTAAACACGTGTACATGAAAAATTCTAGGTGCGTTATCTCGTTTAATCATTATATGTACTACCTCGCAACGTGGTCTTTGGTTTCTTCGAATGTTCTACATAAGGTTCCATTAGATTTTTCGATAATTAATTAAAAAATAAAGATGCTAATCGCTAGGAAGAATCCAAAATGAGAAATAAAAGATTATATTGCTGGAAAACAGCATCGAAAATATGGTATACATTGCACGTACGCACGTGTACAACTGCGTTTGACAGCGCAGCGACCTAGTATTACCTTGCCTATCGAACAAGATTAAAGCACGTGGTAACATTTGGAATGCTACAAATTTGTTAAAACGTACAGTTTATCAATTGTTAAATCAACGTACATCTACTAATGATGTATATGTGTGTTATTAATACACATGTTGCGTGTGATTAATATTTTCTTGTCGTTTTTTATAGGAAATCATATTTTGATACATATAACCTACAAATATGGTTCGATTTAAAAACAGGTAGGTTCAGTAATAGATAAATCATCATTGTTATACTATTTATTCATTTACTTTATTACATATTTTATTATTGTTTCTATGTATATTTGTAGATATATAGCATTTGAAATAACCTTTGGTGATAAATCTAAGAAGCCTGTGCAATTAAAAGCTACAACTTTGCACAATGCTATTCAGCAGAAAGTGCAACGATTGTACGGCGATTTTGGAGTTGCAGCGACAAAAGCTGGATTCAGTGGTAATATAAAATTTCAGTTTTATGTAGCAAAAAAATTAAAACCGAAGTAAACATATATAATTCGTTTTTCAGCAAAATATTGCAATATACATACAAAAATTGCAATAGTAAAATGTAGACATGGTCCCCACAAATTTTTATTAAATGCCATTCCAGTTATTAACGACATTGCAGGGCGCTTGGTATCTGTGAAAATACTTTACGTGGGTGCGACAATGAAACATTGTTTTCTTTTTATCAAAGTAAGTAAGCAAGTCAAATTATACAAGCACATCCGCATTACAAGATGTGACATTAAATGTACATTTTTCAGAAATTCCAACAACAAAAGCTTGAACAAGTATGGAACACTCTTAAGACTGAAACTGAACGAAAAAATATGAAGGATGCTTTAATGACTCTAACGCCAGCTATGAAAGATTGTACATAAAATGTTTGTACTTTTGCAAAGTATATTTTAATCTAATATAAATAGAGGTTATATCATAAATTTGGTAAATGAATTTTTGGAATTCCTTTTATTCCAAATATGTACGTAATAATGTAATTTTAATTAATCTTAATTTTACAGCAAATTGTATTTTATCTGTTCTTAAAGTACAGAAATTATGTAAATTTTACAAGTAAATTTTTGGAATACATTTCATTCCAAATATTGTGTACATAATAATATGATTAAATAATATGACATCAATCCTTTGTAGCAGATTGTATTTTCACCTGTTCCAAAATTATATAAATTTAACAAATGAATTTCTTGAATACATGTACCATGTACATAATATCAAATATAATACGATCAAATATAATTTCATATGATCCATTTGCAGCGGATTGTGTTTCCACCTATTCCGCCGTTCCGCCATTCGCGTGGAAAAGCGCGCGAAAATTTCAAATTTTCAACCACCAATTCGTCGCGCGTTCCACTATTCCAACGTGTTTTGACTGCAAGGTTACCAGTCGATGAAGGGTGCGCGCAGGGGTCGTTGCTGGCCGTCGCCAGTTGTCGCTGGTTGTTGCTGGAGTGTCGGTCGCTCTCCTGTTCCACGGCACAAAGTGACGGTGGCTCGAACGAACATAACTGGGCAGTCAATCGGCGAAGGTGCTCTAACCAAAGTGGTGCGGTGGTTGTGTTAGAAGCCAGTTACGAACCAACAGCAGAAGTTGTAAATTGCTTCGTCTAGTTACCTCGCGGAATCGCGCATAATAATCTCCCGCGAACGAAGTAAACGAAAGATACGTACGTACGCCGCACGCTGTCTTATTTATTACGATTGTCTATCAAACGATCGCTCCGTTTGTTCAGAGGAGTCGAATGTTTCGCGAAACGACGACGAGTCAAATCGAAACCGGCACGCCTCGGCACTAACCGGTGCCTGTAAATAAATCGTAACTCGTAAATAAATGTGCCACGCATCGAAATCAACGAGGAAGCATCAACAAGAAGGACAATAGCAGCGTCTTCTCGCGTTTCTGAACGAGGATCAAGTGCTTGCGTGCTCGAGGTAAGGAAAGAGGCAGTGGCCCTTCTTCTCGTTATAGGTTATCGATTTCGTTTCGTTTCCGTGCCGTTCAAAGGGGATGCACGTTGGGAATCACGTTATAATTATATACGATACAGAATCCATCCGGTTCTTGTTCGCTTTCCTTTTGTTTGCATTTTAACTGGCTATCGGATCTTCTCGGAGGAGAGTATGCTTTTCCGTTTGGTTAAATGGAATCGATCGATTCGCGAAGTTAGTGGTGTCGCACCCTTTGGTCGAACAGATGTTATCCTCTACGCGACTAAGTCATCGCGTATCAAAATATCGGAAATTATTTAAACACCAGAGCCTGGCGTGTCGTGTGTAATTGTAAACAGGATTAAACGACATTCGTGGCAGCGACCTAAACACGTACGAGCCTGCTTCTTAAAACGGATGAATAAATATATACGCTTGGAGATACGTACGTACGAGATCTCGCGAATAATAGATCTTTGGAATTTTAAAGAACTAATTACCTTCGATCTTAACGCGACAAGTTTTTGACTAGTGCTTGGGCCAAAGAGAGATATCTCGAAACGAAGTTTCTTTTAGAGAGAATTCGTGAAAATGTTGTAAATTCGTTTCTGAGAAAGTTGCAGGAGAAAAATACATATTAAGGAAGTAGAGATCAGAAACAGAGCGTAGTGGCCTCTGTTGTTTTTCCCCCTGAGTATTTTATTTGGAAATCTCGTTTGGAAGTTGCGCACACCTCTCTCCGGAAGCTGTCTAAGCAGATATCATTCCCGCTCTCAAGTATCGTCGCTCGAGATCGAGACTTCTTTTCTTTTTTTTTTTCGTTTCGCGTGTGCTCCATACAATACTATGCTCCGTCAAAAATAATATCGCGGTCACGCTGTCGGCCGGGAATCGCCAATGAAATAACCGAAGGAATCTACCCCTCATCAGAACCGTGAATTTTCACTCACTCGGTGGAAAAATATGTTGAACGTCCTCCTCTCCTTTCTTAAATAATATATTGATAATTACACTCTGACAATAATTATAATTAAAAATATATTAAATGTCCTCCTTTTTATTTTTGAACAACACGTCGGAAATATAATATAACAATTGACAATTAATATAATTAAAAGCCATCCGATTATCCAATTCTGATATTCGATCGATTCGTTGTCAATTAACCCGTGTCCTTTCACGTAGCTGCAGTAAACGCTTTTCGTCTTCTCGAATTTATCCGCTTTTAAGCCGTTTGCGCTTATTCAGCAACGAACGAGAGAGACAGGCTCATCTAGGCCGATATCGACAGCTCGATTGGCTACAATCGTTGACGAAAAATCTTTAGCGCAATTCGTTCGAAATCACGAATCGATGCAGATCGCATCGTTTTTTTTTAGGTTAGGTTACGAGTTATCAGTTCGTTTCAAATATACACGGGTTCCAATAACTTTGTCGTTTTCCTCACGTTTCTTCGTCTCTTCGTTGTATGCCTGTATTTTTATAGCTGCGAATGTGGAACGATCTATAAATATATTTTGAAGAGATAATCGTTACCGACTACAAACTAGTCACCGGCGTGAAATTGTAACACGCGTGTCCACGGATAATTCCGTGATCTTCGGGTGGAGGTTATTCATTAAGCCAAGTTTACACAGTGGGACGCATTGCTCTGCGGAAAGGGTAGATAAGCTGGTGTAATCGTCGACGATAGCATCTTCTGGAATGGCTCAATATAACTGGCGTCGACGAACACGAAAACGGAACGTTAAAAGCGATTAATATAATAAGTACAGATATATTTTTTCGTGTTTTTCGATATTTGCCTGTTAGGTAAATTAAAAAAATATATGTGTGACAAGATATAGAGAAGAGCAATGTATGTAAAATGTATAAAGCACAGAGGAAAGCAATACTTTACGGTTCATTAAATTAAACTCTTTCAAGTTAAAGTTTAAATTTTAACTAATTTAAATTTAAGTTAAACTTTTAAATTTCCATTAGAGGTAAATGAAAACCGTTGCAGCAGAATCAGGTACACAAATTTTCATTTATACACTTTACGAAAAATCATTTATCGAATTTGCTTTTTATTAAATCGTTAATTATTTATTTTTTATTAAAATACACTGTAAATGATTTTTCGTAAAATGTAATAAATAAAAGTTTATTCCTCACTGTATTGCGTATAAAGGTTTTTATTTACTTCTGATAGGAGTTTAATTACAAAACAGAAATCATAAATTGCTCATTTTTATAATTGGTGGTTCCGGTGTTTAACGCGCTCGATGTTTTTTTCGCCGCTTATTATATAAACTGCAGGGTTGCCTGTCGCAACTGTATTGTAAGTAGGGCATAAGGATGACCATTGCGTAATTCTCATGAAAGCGAAGTTATTTGCAGATTGTATCGTTTATTTCGACGGGCGATTTGAGGCCGTCGTAAATCTAACGAAACGCAAATACCTTGGCTCCGGTAACTTTTTAATTAGTCTTTTTTAAAAGTAGCTGTTTAAGCGAGCGACGAAAACAACGCGAGACAAGCTCGGAAAATTGTTAGCAAATGCCTACATCTATTTTCTTCCTTCTCGAAAACTTACTTTCTTATTTTTGTATGTATAGAGGGTGTCTCAATTATTTTGTCAATGATCATTTTTATTACATGACAACCACGTTTGTTTCTTCGTATTTTTTTTTTTTTTTTTTTTTTTTTTCATAAATTGATGCACATCTGTTTGGCGCGCGCCAAAGAGTGAGTCTCACGATAATTCCAATTCGAGGAGCGCATTCACAGTGGTGAGCAAGTGGAACGAAAATAAAACGAAATGGTAAAACGTACGTAAGGTGGATGTCGAAATTACTTTCCACTTTTAACGATGCGAGGCTCCATTGCTTTCTGGTGGTGGGCTAATGCTGTTATTACATGCCTCGCATAGTTCATGGTCTTTCTTTTGTCTCTCTTCTTTTTTTTTATTATTTCACTGGTTTCATAAGAAAACACGACACGCTTTTTATCATTAACCTTATAAAAATATTCTTCTGTTTAAATGTTAACCCTTTGAACTCGTACGTACATACGTCACGCTGGTAATTTGTAAACCTGCAGATTTATACTCTTAATGAATGAAAAAGTCATTACATTACATTAATTGTAAGAAATAAATTGTATTACAATTTATTTCTTACAAATGATGAATGAACTGTGTTGCAATTGCCAGAAATAAATAAATGAATGAAAAAAAACATCAATTCGCCCTTCTGAAATAAATACAAGTGGACAACAATATTGGAAACAAATCGAGTTCAAAGGGTCGAAAGCATCAGCTACTATTTCAGACGTCTCGTTCCCAATACGTCATGATCGAGAAAAGAGCGAGAGTATCGCGATTTATATCTGAAAACGACTCTGAAAGAAAAGAAAAACTGTGGAACTTTCTTTCTTTCTTTCTTTCTTTCTTTCTTTCTTTCTTTCTTTTCGACTTCTTTTCTTTCTCTCAACTGGCCACGCTGACTATAAACGATACTTGTTCAATGTTTACGCCAGACGGGAATAATTCACTTCGTCTGCCAAGAAAAACGGCCCTTTCCCCCTCTTTAAGCCACTGTGGGAGCATTTCTTCAATGAACAGACAAACCTTTTCTACTCACAATGAGTCTTTTCTCTCCGCAGCGTCACGTCTCGACGCTAATTGCTGATTTCTCATATGTGATTTGATTTAACGTCATACCTAAACAATGAATTTCGCTTTCGCGAGCATTCGTCTCGCCATTTCTTTCAATTTTACGATTTGGCCTGTCGTGGTTTGTTCTTTCATCGTGCGAAATTTACTTTTGAGGTTGACTTAACTTTAAGCTCGCTTTTAGGTTAGGTTAGGTTTTAGATTTAAATTTCTCAATAGGAATCGACGAGCTTTCTTTTAATTAAAGATTAAAGTATTTAGTATTTTATTTAGCAGTATAGTTTATTTTAGTATTTTATTTTGTTGAGATATTTTCAGTCGATTAATTATCATTTAGAGCAGCGGTTCCCAATTTCTTTTCTCTCCATTGATCAGTCTTTTTTACCCTAACCTCATAAATTTTCAGATAAGTCTCTCTTTGTAAATCAAAACTCTGCAACTTTGTTTTCCATTTTAACTCCTTTTTTTTTTGGCGTTTTCTGCCACTATCAATATTATTTTCGCGCACCCCTAGAGGTACGTGTATCACAGGTTTGGGAACCACTGATCTAGGGAGAAAGAGAAACAGACAAATATTCACCAGACACTTGCGCGAAAAGAAATTTTTAATTTAAATAATTTCCCACATTTCTGTATGCCGGAGGAATGATAAAATTTCAATTCGTCCAGAATGAATTACGATCAGCGAGTTTGGCAAACAGCGTGCAGTATGAGGAATCGCGATACACGGTGAAACTCTTCTTGCCAGATTGAACGTGCCAACCATTGTAAATCATCGTCTCGAGCATCGTTCTCCCTTGCAGAAGAACAACAAATTTAAACGGAGCGAATGGCGTTGGTGAGAAGCGTGTAAAAGAAAAAAGGATACTCAGTCTTATCAGAAAAAAAAAAGAAAAGAAAAATACGAAGCACTCGTTTACATTAACTAAACGTAACAAGTAACAGATATAGTGAAGGAAACGACGATACGCAGTTCGTTCAAGCGAAGTATGTAAATGTTTAGACTGATTGTGAGTTTCATTTCTATCGGAGTGCTTGCTCCAAGTGACAGCGATCGTGTCAATTCGATTTATATATTAGGCATTTAGGTACAAGTATAAAATACATATTAGGTATTTGATAGTGAAGATCAAGTGCAGAGACACTGAAACACTTTTCGTTGAAGATTGTTTGAGAGACACGACGTTTGAAAGTAAGCTCGATCGGGGGTCATCGTGTTGTGCACGTGTGCGCGCCACGAGAACACGGCCCACGCGTGGCAATTTACCACGACGCGACGCTCTTTCCGTCCCACGTTTCTTCCTCATCTCTCCCACAATGACCGTACTTTCCATAAATTAATTATTTTCACAGACGGCAGCTGAATCCTTTCGTATGTAATAATATTACACAGAGCATTGCGATCTCTGCAATATCGTTAACGTAGCGCTTCATTCGTAATTTTTCGTTTTTCCAAATAAATTTATGTGTACTGCTGCACTGTATAAGGTAGTCGTGGTTGCTTACGCGTATGATGGACTTTCTTTGGTTTCGAAGCGTGTGTATTCGAGAAAAGAAACCAATCATACATATTCATCTTTAGATTCTATCCGTTCGAAGACTTGTTGCATTGTTCTCAGAACAATCGCGAATGGTTTCAGTAGATCTCATTGGCTTTCGATTTTAATATGGTGTATTACAAATCCGACGAATTATCCAAGACTATGCTTCGAACCAAGAAACTTTCCACCGTTGGAATGCCGTCGTAGGAATTCTTCCAAACAAAATTAATTTCCCCGTGTTCTTCACTCTCTGTTCTTTGGGCCCCCTGTTTCAAAGAAGAGAAGACCTAACCTGTAAAATCATATCATTTCTCTGTACTTTGAGCCTTCTGAGTCAAAGAAGAGAAGACCTAACCTATAAAATCACATCATTTCTCTGTTCTTTTGGGCCTTCTGAGTCAAAGAAGAGAAAACCTAACTTGTAAAACTATGTTTATCATTCTTTGTTCTTTGGTTCTCCTCATTCAAAGAACAAAAGACCTAACCTATAAAATCACGTCATTTCTCTGTTCTTTTGGGCCTTCTGAATCAAAGAAGAGAAGATCTAACTTGTAAAACTATGTTTATCATTCTTTGTTCTTTGATCCTCCTCATTCAAAGAACAAAAGACCTAACCTATAAAATCACGTCATTTCTCTGTTCCTTTGGGCCTTCTGAATCAAAGAAGAGAAGATCTAACTTGTAAAACTATGTTTATCATTCTTTGTTCTTTGGTCCTCCTCATTCAAAGAACAAAAGACCTAACCTATAAAATTACATCATTTCTCTGTTCTTTTGGGCCTTCTGAATCAAAGAAGAGAAGATCTAACTTGTAAAACTATGTTTATCATTCTTTGTTCTTTGATCCTCCTCATTCAAAGAACAAAAGATCTAACCTATAAAATCACATCATTTCTTTTGGGCCTTCTAAGTCAAAGTAGAGAAGACCTAACTTGTAAAACTATGTTTATCATTCTTTGTTCTTTGATCCTCCTCATTCAAAGAACAAAAGACCTAACCTATAAAATTACATCATTTCTCTGTTCTTTTGGGCCTTCTGAGTCAAAGAAGAGAAGACCTAATTTGTAAAACTATGTTTATCATTCTTTGTTCTTTGATCGTCCTCATTCAAAGAACAAAAGACCTAACCTATAAAATCACGTCATTTCTCTGTTCTTTTGGGCCTTCTGAGTCAAAGAAGAGAAGACCTAACTTGTAAAACTATGTTTATCATTCTTTGTTCTTTGGTTCTTCTCATTCAAAGAAGAGAAGACCTAACCTGTAAAACCATGTTTATCATTCTTTATTCTTTGGTCCTCCTCATTCAAAGAAGAGAAGACCTAACCTGTAAAACCATGTTTATCATTCTTTGTTCTTTGGTTCTTCTCATTCAAAGAAGAGGAGACCTAACCCATAATAAAATACGAACAAAACGATCCTACAGGTATATCCATTGACGATCCAACGTCGACCATAATCTTCGTTTAAAAAGAACCGTAGGATCCGTTCTGTCTAAATCAACGAGGCATATTCAAATGCATCTCGTTTAGCGGTAAAAAGAACTGATCGTGAGCTAACGACGCTTGCGCGCAAGAATCACGCGTTTAAATAGTGTATCGGCGTTTGTCTCTCAATTAATTCGAATAACACCGGGGAACAGAAAAAGAAAAAAATTTTTTTTTCACGTTACCAAAGTTTTAAGATCAGTTTATGTAATATTCGAGAGTTCTGATTTCGTGTTATACAGACGACATAAATTATGTCTGATATCTAAAATAATCAAAATCGGTTTTAAATTCATATTTGACCTAGTTTTAAATTGCAATTACCTGCCGAATGATTCAAATCTGCTTTACTTGACAAAACTGAACGTTTAATTCATTCATCAACCGTCTTACTCTAAAAAAAAAAAAAAATAACAAGAACTTATCATTATTATATTTATGATATATAAGCTATATATACTAAATAATAATTTTATATGTTAATTATATATTAATATATAAAATTGTTATTTAGGTTTATATTATTATTTTATTATATATTATAGTTTTTTATTATATTATATTTTATTGTTATAGTTATATATTATAGTTTTATTATTACATAATTACATATTAATATATATAATTATTATTTAGTTTTAAATTGCAATTACCTAGTGTTTAAATTGCAGTTAATTAGTGTTAGTTTATTTGGTGTTAAATTGCAAATAATTAGTGTTAGTTTGATCGATGGCCTCATTTGAGTAAATATTGTTCTGAAGACTTAGAGTCAATCTAGAAAAATTGTGCAACGTGTAGGAGCATAACCCTAATTATTCAAAAGCGCCAAAAAGCTCATAAATCATTTTTGGCGACAGATCGACTGTTCCATCGGTGTAATTCGATGTTCCGCCATATATACATATATACTTACATACACTTGTGTCGTTCCACGTTGTTTTGCCAACTTTAACGCAATTTCGTACGCTTTCTCCGACCAGCGATGGGAACAAGCTGTGGATAATGCCAACTAAAGGTACATACTTTGCATAACGCGTGAATAAAGTTGGAAAGGGGGCGGGGGGAAAAGGATAGAGGATCACCGTATCTGACAATCAGGATCACTTGCGGGCCTCCTTCTAATAACTATTTCCATCGCGAGATCTACAGACCCATTGTCCACCGTGCAAGCGTTTCACCGCCATTGTTCGAGCCACGTGGTTTTTTAGACGCTTCTTTTTTCGCGACTTTCCTTCATTTCTCGCCCGTCGCGAGAGAACGTTTAGTCTTGAAACTTTGATCTTGAACAGATTTCGTATCCGTACGAATTTGCATTTGTTTTTGACCTCTTTACTGAGGAAGAAGTGAAGAAGTATTTTACGAACGAAAATTACTCACTTTTTTTTTTTTTTTTGTAAGTTTGGAGGCATTTCAATGATTTTAGACTTTTCTTTTTTGACAGAATGATATGTCTTTTCGTTCATTAATCGATGCAGCTTTTTATCATTTATAAAAAAAAAGAAAGTACAAAGAGTCATTTACGTGAGAAAATTATTCGTTTGGGAGATATTTTAACCTTAATTTTGATAAATCGCCTGTGCATGCGAAAGACAAGGATGAATAATTTTTCGACACCTTTTTATAGAGAATGATATCGATTAATTGATAAAAATGCGTATCGTTCGATTTAAAAAAAAGATGAAAGCGATCTTGAAATCTTCGAAATCCCTATTTACCTATGGAAAAATCATTGCAAAAAAAAAAAAAGCAACGGAGACATTTGTGGTGATAAACTCAGCTGCTGGCACAGCCATTCTGTGTTGCAATGTTATTAAAAATCGTCAGAGTCCGTAATATTTCACAAAATATCGAAACGCCTCTCCTTCGTGAATGCTTTCTAAAATTTCTACGAATCTCCTTAATCTCCCGTGAGATGCTCGAGATACAAATGTATCGAAGAAACGATCTTCAGCACATTTCACCAACAATGCTCGCTGCTGAGCAAGGATTTCACTGCTCTTTGTAATTCCTCTTATCCGATGGTACACCATTCAATTACCGGTTCAGGTACCTACAAACGTACCATGTGTCAGCCATGGCAAAAGCTTGTCAACTCCTGGTGTAAGTCATTTATCATCATTAGCCACATGAACGACAAATAATCGGAAGATGTTGACTTCTCTAGATTAGTCATCTTTTTGTCCATTTTTTTCTATTTTTTTGTGATTAATAATAAACAGTAATATTGGAGTTAGAAGGCTGAAAAGAGCAAGGTTTCATGAAAAATCTAGGAGTCGATGGCATATAGTGGCCTTAACTTTGCAGGCTAACAAGGAGAGGTCACAGCTGTTCGTCGATTTTAATGAAATTTGGTCTGTAGAAAGCAAGTGTAATTTGACTATGTCCAAGCATTTCCGTCAATACTCATTATTTACAGAGATATTTAATATTTTAATCTTCTACAGATATACTCCAAAGATATACTTCTTTTCTTAACAACTCTTCTTAATAACTCTTTCTTAATAACTCTTCTTTGCAAGCAGTAATGCAGTAGCGAAGCTGATAGTATAGTGAATTCATATCCGGAGGTTTCAAATCCTCCCAGGGAAAAGAATATTTTTGTATTATCTCTACTTTTGTTTTCTTTTTTTTTTTTCTTTTAAGTTTTCTTGTTTTTTTTTATGTAGGATACTGTATTTTACATTTTTATAGTGACCCTGATTATTAATTTAAAATATCACAGAAAATTTCAGTATAAAATATAACGTCGAACATTACAATTTTTAATAACTAATATTTTACAAGAGAACATTACAATGATAAGCGTCATAAAAGCGTGAAAAGCATAAGTATATCTGGCAGTATGAACATTTTATAACTGCCATATTATTACACGAACACTTTGCGTTTCTTACATCGTCTGGAAAGCACACTTGGTTTACATTGAAAAAGATGTTAATTTTATTGCGTACAAGAAATATTTAACCATTGCATTGAAAACTGGTGCAGATAATTGATTATGAATCAATGAATGAATTTTGATAGCGTCTTCCCTCCGTTTATGATTATTTTGTAAAATTTCTATAGCATTCTATAATAGGGACATTATAAAATTGTAATAATGGCGATATAACTAGGGACGTTATAAAAATATAAAACACAGTATTCTACATAAAAAAAAAACAAAGAAAAGAAAGAAAACAAAAATAGAGATAATACAAAAAAAAAAAGTTCTTCCGTGGGAGGGATTCAGAACCCTAAAACCTCCGGGTATGAATAAATTTCACTATAGCTTCTTCGCTACTACATCGCTACCTCCAACTTTAAGAAAAGAAGTATGTGTAGCTGTGATAGAAGATTAAAACATTAAATATCTGTGTAAATAATGATTATTGACGGAAATGCTTGGACATTAGTCGAATTATTTTTACTTTAGAATCGACACACCAAATTTCATTAAAATCGACGACCCAACAGCTGTGGCCTCTCCTTGTAAGCCTCTAAAGCTCGAGGCCGAAAAGCTGCTGCCGGTAAACGGCCTCTGCAGAATGCGCACAGTCGCGCGTTTCTTCGTTTGACATGGCGGCCAGAAGGCACTCCCTTCCGAGAGCACGACTTAGATTAGGCATCCGCTCGTCCGGCTCGCGGATATATTTACCGCCCGGTTCAAATCATTCTACGCGGGCTGGCCTGGCCGCGCGACATCCCACGGAAAATTATTATCCACCAACCGACCGCTGTTATCGTATCTTCTGTAATTATTTTCTCTAGATACTATGATCTCCCTTTCCCTCAGTTGTCTCAACTGTCGTGCGTGTTATTGTCTTAACACCTACGTTGCGCGTGGGAATTTATAATTCGAAAGAAATCTCGCACGACGAATATGCCATTATTTGACGCAGAGGCCAGTACGAGCTACTCATTCAGTCTGCCGGTTCCCCAACCATGGAAATTCGTTTCCCACACTGTGCATTCTTCCCTGGCCGCAGCGAACAACGTTTCCGATCTTTCTTTAACTTGCTGGCTAATCGCGAGCCGAAGCTAAAGCGGGGAGATCGACGCAGTGGAGGGGATAGCGCCCTACCGACTGAAAAAGTGGGGGGGGAGGGGGGCACGCCCCGCCAGTTCGCCACCTCTGGCTTTGATGATTAATTTTCCCAACGTGTAGAATTTTATCAAATCTTAAAGATAGGATATAGAGACTTTGGAAAGCAAATGGATCGTTATGTGATCTTTTTTTTACCAAATTTCTATCACTTGAAATTGTCGACAATTTTTCATTACAGTATTAGTAGTAGGTTTCATTACAGTATTAGGTATACAGTTATTGCTCTGCATGTTCGACATTGTTGTTAACCGTTCACCGTGAATCTTTATTTAAGAAACGTCTGTTTATCGTTTTATATTTAGCTATTAATATTGCTCAGCCCAATTAGAGTGTCTCCTTTCTTAAAGGCACGAGTGTTTTATGGTTGCCGAGGAGCAGGTTTATGTTAACCGTAGTCTTCGATATTACGGTTAATTAAACAACAGTTTCTAGTCCAAAGATTGCGAGATAAAAAAAAAGAGGCACGCTGGTATTCTAAAAAAAAAAAATTAAAAGATTGTACAATCTGACTCCAAATTTCGATTTTTATTCGAATAAGAAAATAAAATGTTCTTCGAAGGAGCAGGTTAAGTAGGTAAACAAATACACTCGCGTAAAAATATGCTCGAGTCGGGCTCGCGCATCCTCGTCCGCCATCTACCGACTGCCTGCAATCGTTTTGCTTTTAACGCTTCCAGATTTACGCATCGTCCACCGCGTAAATCAGTCGGGAACGAATTCCTCCCTGAATCGTCGAGACAAGACGATCTTTCTTTCCCGTCGATTTCGCGAATTTCTCCTTTCCTCATTTATCATTTAGCCCTCGACAAATAGGATGGGCCAAAAATCACGGCCAACTGAAATTAATTCCGTGATTTTTTAATTATTTTTTTATTGATTTGCGAACGCTCTGGCAGTTAGCTTTCAAACATAATGAAAAATTAATAAAACTAGTTTTTTCCCTACATTTTGATATTTTGTTTAAAAAAAAAAAAGAGATGGGAAAAAACTTTTAGTCTACCCTATAGAAGGCACATGAATCTAACGTGAAAACTGACAAGTAAATCTCTGGTGAATTTTCTGTTAATTAAGTCTAGATATCTTCGAATATATTTACATGTTTTTCGATGCCAGGAAATATAAGAAAAATTTGATACCATGAAAGTGAATTTAATAAAAAGAGAGGCGCCTTTTTAACAGAACTATCAAAGTAATCAAAATGACCAATTTTAATTTTCATTGAAGTTTTACGTACTTATAATTTGTCGTATTTTTAGAAAATTTTTAATAAAAATAGAAGTCTGTCGTGTTCTTTGCCACACTGTCAATTTTCTCTCCTTTGTACCTTACTTTCTCTGCTAGAAATTTTACTTCTGGAGAAACAAAGATACCTTTTTCTATCTTCCGCCGTGTGGCCACAGCTGTTTAAAGATTTATATTATTTCGTTGCGTCGTTGGCAATGTTGCATTACACTGTAGCAAATGTGTAGCAGACGGGAAGGTTGTTGTATTGACCCATAGCGTACATGGTGTGTAAATACAATGAAAACGGGCAGGGTTAACGCGAGTAGATTTATCTGGTTCGCACACGTGGCCCTCGAAACGCTCGCCATCTGCAAACCCCACAAAGATCGTTCGAACGAGGGGGGATCACCCCACCATGTGACCGTCATTGAGTCATCGAACGCATGGAACAGAAATATGTATTAATGCGGGTCTGTGGCCGTGTTTCATTCGCGCGATCTGCATCAACTGCCAAACTACGCCGAGCACAGTATAGCCGTATAATGCACGTGTGCGATATGCGTAAACAAAAGATACGTTGATAGAAATTGGCCGACGGACCACACGGTCTCTGTTCCCCCTCCTAACGAGTCATCCCCACCACAATCACTCGAGTCTACGTACAGTGGAGAGCGCGTAGAGCGACAAAAAATTCTCCCTATAGTTCGAGCTGTTATAACTTCGCAAAAGAAAGTCGTACGACAATCTACACGATCTCATTTTGAAGCACGAAGCTTCTGCCACGACTAAATTTGTTTCTTTTAAGTTCTGTTTCCGTTTTGTTCTCGTGAATCGATTCTTTTTTCTTTTCCCATTTAATGCAAAACTTTGAGAAGAAATTGTACGGCAAGTTTTAAAGAGTGGTTGCGGAGGAGAAACTACTGTTCTGGGACAGAATATGCTATTCGGACAGGTAAACGACAGTTACGACAGCCATAACTCATCTGGCAAGGGATTTTATGAACGGTCAAGGTAATAAACATGCCGACTTTCCCAATTTCCCTGTCGTCCCTTCTAATTGCATTTTCTCCTGCATTGAAGAAGGGACTGGGCATGAGCAAAACAAAGGAAAGAGCCTCTGAGAGACACCTTTGTCCGAGGTGGTACTACCGCCTATATAAACATAGGCACGATATTAGCTCGTCTTATACAGCAATCGTACACAGCATCAGTCACACATCATTCAACCTTGTATATAGTTGTTAAATATGAGTGGTTAACCTTTATTTGAAACTTCTGTCCGACGGAAGTGAAAAACCGAGAGAACTATCGGCACTTCACGGACAACGTACACACCGTACACACCGTGCCAGTACAACTTCGATTTTCAAGGTCATGATGGATTTGGTCGTAAGTAAAATTTTTCAGTATTTTTATGTACGCAAATTAAAAAAAAAAAAAAAAAGAAGGAGGAACACTTTCCCATCTGCTGCATTAAGTTTGGAAAAAAGATGATTTCAGGATAGTGAAAATAGTAGATTGCTATGTAATTTTCTTTTTTTACAACATTACAGTTTAGAGTATCGATAGTTTTTCATTTAAATTAATTGACGCACAAATTAATTGACTCCACGAAAATACTTTGTATCTTTTACAAGGGCAACGCAGTGATGAAATATTTTTGGGAAAGCTAAAACATTTTACAAAACACTACATATTCTGCTCTTTCTTTTTCTTGTATTCAACACGTAAATATTCGATAAAATATTACCTACGTTAGAATTTCGCGTGTGTGTTCAATTTTGCTCGTATACTGTATACGGATTAATCCTCGCATAACGGTGGCTGAGTCTGTGGTGACCCGTTTGAAGTCCTACTTTGTGTGTGAGTCATACAAAAAAGTTAGCCTGTATGGCTACGATTTGGCGATAAAAAATGGGATCACATTACATTTCCAATAAGTTAAATTGGTGACGAACGCACGTACGAATCAGTTCTGAAGAAGCAGTCATAGCGAGTGGTCGGGAGTGTATTTCAGTCCATTATTTTCAGTATTTTTCATTAGTAGTATTCTTTAGTTTTGTAATATTTTTCATTTTTTGTATTCTTTAGTTTTTCTACCATTTTTCATTTTTTTGTATTTTTTAGTCTTTCAGTGTTTTCCATTTTTTAAAACTTAAAACTTCCAAACTCAAATACACGATCGAGATGTTTTATTTGTATAGGCAATCAACAACAAATATAGCGCTAAATGTAGCAATTGTCACAATTTTGTTTGTAGCAAACATAAATGCAATCTAACGTATTAGATACAACGAGAATAAATAATATTATTTATAGGTAATAAAAGTAGCAAAAGGTGTTTCTATTTCCTACTGTCTTATTGTTATAACAATCATAATAAAAATACAAAAAGGAAATAAAATTGAACCAGCCACTAACGACTACATATAGGCGTACATCGTTCCACTGGAACTTGTGTGTATATATGTAATCAGTAGCTTGGGTCTTGCGAGACTCGGCCACCGGCCAGTACGGCTCGTCATGCGAGGGTTAAGTCCCAATGTAGCCCTAGTCATCTGCACTAACGCCTCACACACACTCTCGTGAGGGGGCTGACAGATTAGTGGTAGGGGTCGTGAAGCAACGACGGGGAAAAAGTTGCCGAGGCATGGGGGTACGTGACAGCAATTTAACTTGTATAAGTTACTGTACGACAGAGACACGGATAATGTGTGTACGTGCACAGATTTAAACGATAAAGTGCGACAATATAGCGTGCACGAGGTACTTAACAAGCCGTGATACGATTCGCTATAGTTCGTTAAATCACTTACAACACCATCTCAATGTCGCAAAAGCTAAATAACAATTAAAAGAAGTAGTTGCACTTTTCGGTAATAATTTCGCCAACAAAACCAACATCTCTCTCAAATTTTCAAATGCACTATGTAATTTTTCAAATATATTATATATTTATTCGGCTGGCTATGATAAACTTTCAGATATTCTGATAATTTTGATTCGAAAAATGAATTACTAGAATATTACTAGAATATGAAGATTGTATGATTACTATTTTTCTGACTACTGTTATTATGATTATAATTACTAAAAAGGAAGATAAGTTTATGTCAGCGACGTTGAGACGCTGGAAAGCTGAGCGACAGATAATTTTAGACAGACACGAGTTTGACAAAGATATCAACATAGTATAATACAGTAATTCCCACTTAAGCGTCCGCAGTCGGAGTTGAAACTGGACGTTTAAAATGGGAGATATATTCTGTGAATTGGCAGCGAAGGAAAGAGAGGGGATGAGTACATATTCAGAGTATCATATACAGGGTGATTCACGTAACTTGCACACCTGAAATACTTTTAAATTAAATAAAACGATAATATAATTACCGTATATTTAATACAAAAGTTTATTATTATTTATACACCAAATAATCCTCATTGGATGAGAGAAGCGGATCATGGAACATTAATGTGTAAAAAGTAAATGGTTCTAATGCTGTATGCAGTTTTCATTCTCGAGACAGATTATCGTAAAATATTTCCTTAATCTTTAAGTTTAGGACTACTGCTTTTACTCGGAATTTAATATTATTTATTAATAATGGAATTTTGTTTAATATAAAAAAATATATAGACCAATTAAAAAGAAAAAATTAGATAACCTTGGAAATTTTGAAGTGTGCGAGTTACATGAATCACCCTGTATATCGCTTGTTTTGTGTGGCAAGTGCCACGCAAGGTAAGAGTGGGGATAGTCGCAAGAATTGGTGGGGATAGCGGCGGTCGTTTAAATGGGGACTCCTATATTAATCTGTAAATAATGTCACAAATAATCGAGAAATATTCCAAAAATTCTCATTTAAGTGTTAATAATAAAGATAAAGTTTCAATCTTTGTCGAATCGAAATATCAATATACTCTGTATGACTCCATTGTAAGAAACACTATTAGAACAGAGTGTAAACCATATTGAAAAGCAACGCGTAAGCAGCAGCGAACGATGCGCGGAAAAAACAGGAAACAAGTGTGATCCCGTCGATTATCACTGGCGATGATCGGCGCACTGTTTGGTCGATCCAATTAGCGCGCCACGATCGTACGGAACAAAACTCGCATCCGACTGTAATTCCAGCGGTGCAAACGGACAGAGGGAATCCAAGTTGCTAATAATAGACGTTTGGATCCAACGTCGTAGGTCAGGCATTGAGACGCGTTTAGGGACAACCGGTAGTCGGTTGGAAAATTTCCTTACGCCCTCGCCTATTTAACAACATAGACACAACCAAATTTGTCTCTTTCTTTATAATTGCTTAAAAGATACCGCCATTTTTTTTTCTTTTTTTTTTTGTCAAAGTTAATATTGATTTCTGTTTAGATAGAAACATATTTTGATTGTTATCTTTCTGTTTAAATCTTTTAATTATTATCATGTCGTTCAATTGTTTTAATTACTATCGTATAATTATTTGTTTATTGTAAAATATCTCCATAATTAATAGATTTAGGACCAATGTGGGTTAATACTTTTTTGCTTAGAATTTAATATTCTTTCGACTTGTGATGAAAAGAAGTATATAGTTTGCTTTAAAAAAAAATGACCTTGAAAACTTCGACACACACAAAACATTGACACGCCGTATTTTGCTTCGCTATAAAACCATACAATAACTTTTGTATGAAACGATTTTTCATTAAACGCCTATTAATTAAAAAGTTAGTTCAGGTTATTGCAAGTTACGCGAATCACTCTGTATGATAATTTATTTATCTTATATTTATCTCTACAATAAATCTATTCGTTTCAATTATTGTCACTTGAATTATAATGATACATATCGAAGTCCATCAAACGATAGTGATCAATATGCGAAAGACTGGATCGGCGGATTTGTTTCACGTTCGATTTACGTTACGCATTCGCGGAGGTAGGTTGAACGTACCATTAACGCGAGTATTGTAAAAAGAAGGCGGACGGTTATTCCTGGCGTCGAAGCGTTCACCTTTGACGCGCGGAATTTTGCTCGTTTTTTGCCGGGACCATCTGCGACCTCGCCATAATATTTGTCCGACGCGGCCCAACCGGTATGCAAAGAACGCTGACTTGCTCTCTCTGCGGTGCATACGTATATATCGCGTTTATATCGTTTATATCGTTCGCAGGACACCGAGAACCGAGAGCGTGTATGCACGTTTCCACGCGCTTGGCGAGAGCCGTGCGAACTTCCTTTTTAACCTCTTGGCTATCTTGTTATTACTAAATGACGAATATACTCGTCACGAAGAGGTGGCAATTTTTTTGTGCAACGACGAATAAAATATATTTGGGAATCTCTTGGATATTTTAGAGTACTTTGATCAGAACAGACTTGACTAGTTCTTTTTACATTGTTCAAAAAATATTTTATTGCTATTGATATTAATTATTATTGATTAATTGTTATCAATTAATATTAGCAACGATGAAATAAAATTATTGACTTTTCACAGCTGTAACTGTAACTATAAAAAATAATAAATATAAAAAAACAAATAAATAAATAATAACTATAAAAGAACAATAAAATTTCATCTTCAGTCTACTACTGGGATCATCGATCCGCCGTCAATGAATAATAATAATAATAATAATAATAATAATTTATTTTGATCCCAGTTTCTTTTCGTAGAATTCGTCGGGCAATTCCTTGGGACGTCGTGCACGTCGCGACGTGTTAACCGCATTTCGGTCGTGCGCTGCATGCTTGATCCGCGTGGTTGCCTTTTTTGGTCACGTCTTGGACGTAGTCCGAACTTTCGTCGGTAGATGATGCAACAGTTCGCATCATTATTGCGAGGATCGTTGACTCACCGGTTGTTTTGCTTTTCCTTGTCTCGGCGGAGGATCCCGTGTCACTTTCGCGCCTCTCGAACGAGAAAGTGCCCGCTCAGACAGCTGTGCGATCGTCGATCCCCTAAAGTATTCAAATTAATCACAACCCTTGTACTAGATATAATAAAAGAATTTAATATTTAATATTTAATAGTAAAATTTAATATAATATTAATAAATTATAATATCTAATATTATATTAAATTTTACTATTTTGTATAATGTACTATTTCATACCACTTTATTTTACTATTTTTAATATTATATAAAATATATAAAATTATATAAAATTTATTTCATATAATATTTTATATGATATACTATTTCATACTATTTTATATATTATATTTTTATAAGTATTTTTAATATTGTATAAAATTTTATTATTATATATAATATTTTATATAATATATTATTTTATACTATTTTATTTTACTATTTTGTATATTATACTTTTATAAATACTTTTAATATTATATAAATTTCATTTTATATAATATTTAATATTTAATGATGAAAGATTTTAATATTGGGAAAGAAAGTCATTTTGCAGCTTTTAGCCTTTTGTTTCTTAGAATACGATACTATAGTTCCGTATTCCGTAAGTGTAACCTGCGTTCATCCATTAGAACGTCAATCAAGCGTTCAACTCGAATATTTTCCAGAAACGAAACCATATAATAAACCAACTGATATTCATAAATCATTTCTCGTGGGTCACTCGACTGTCTTTAAATTACCACTCCAATGAGAAATTCCTCGAGCATCGAATTCGCAACTTTCAGAACTTTCTGTCCAGTGTAATTCAACGAGGAACTCGAGTAGAACCCTAATAGAATTCGACGCGCTCGAAAGTTGGATTCGATCCAAGCAACAAGTAGAATCTGAGTGAAATCCGCGTTGGGAAAAGACTTATTGTTAGGCAGAATCTCGGTATTTGCAACACTGTAGCATTACGGACGACATAACAACGTCTCCAGTGATTCAACTCGCGCAAATGTTACCCTAAATACGATCTTGACGCAACTCGCCGACTTGCGAAGCAGAGGGAGGGGGGAGGGGGAGTCATCACTATGACGACCATCGTACGAATCGTCTCGAATTCGCTTGCTCGTCAAATTTCCTCTCTCTTCAAGGTAATTCTTGACTGTTATCCTTTTTTATTAACGCTATTGTAATGCTATTGTAATGTAAATTTAAACAGTCGATTTTCTCGACGATAACGAAAATTTAAATTTTATTTTTTCTTTACACGCAGAATTACTTCCCGGCAATTTGTTTGACACCCTGTATAATATTAAAAAAAAAAAAATTATCGTAAAATATCTTCTTAGCCATTATGTTTAGGACCAATGTGGCTTGATATTTTTTTACTTGGAATTTCATGTTCTGTCGATTTATAATGAAAAAAAAGACATATGATCCAGCTGAAAAAATATAAAAAAAAATAAAGATAACCTTGTAAATTTCGAAACTCCTCAACACACACCAAATAATTGATATGCCATATTTTGCCTTCCTTAAAAAACGTAACAATTTTTGTGTTGAACAATCTTTCATTAGACGCATAATTTAAAAGTTATTTAAAAGTTATTTCAGGTGTGCAGGTCACATGATTCACCCTGTATATAATTTTACAAATTTCAATCAAAATGTAATGAATCTGGATCGGTTTTGACAAACGTGTAAATATTTGCGCGTAATTGATTACTCGTGCGAGGATTAAATAGCAGCAACTCTTTTTTTATTTATTTAACTTTGTTAAATTATTTTTTTTAATTTATTTAACGTTGATGGCTTGTGATACAGAAAGAAGATAAAAGATAAAAATTAATAAGTCACGTCGATACTCAATAGCAATCGATTTTTGGAAACAGAGAATATTATAAATAATAAATGTTACAAAATATTCTATTAATATAAATTTTAATATAATATATTTATTATATAATTTATATAATATATAATTATATAATTTATATAATATATAATTATATAATTTATATAATATATAATTATATAATTTATATAATATATAATTATATAATTTATATAATATATAATTATATAATTTATATAATATATAATTATATAATTTATATAATATATAACTATATATTATATATAATATATTTTTATATAATATTCTATTAATATAAAATTATAGCAATCGATTTTTGGAAACAGAATATTGTAAATAATAAATATTACAAAATATTCTATTAATGCAAATTTTAATATAATACATTTATTGTATAATTTATATAATATAACATATTTTTATGTAATACTCTATTAATATAAAATTTAATATAATATTAATATAAATAAATATTACAAAAATATTCTAATATACGAGAGAAATATGGTCGTTTAGCATTTGGTATCATAGCAGAATCAATTCCCTGCGAAGGAAAGCCGAGGAGGCATTCATTCCCGTTCTCAAGCGTCCGCCGATTATCTAACATCTATCGTTTCTTCGTTATGGAAAACTGTGAGGTATACATAATCGTGAGATATAATAATATAATTACACACTGCAATCTCTGTTAGCACTAATACACGTCAATACTTGTAACTTAGAAAAGAAAAAGAAAGAACTTTATCGAGTTATGATTCGACGAATAATTTTCTGTGCATCGAGTAATCCGATTAAATATCTCATGACTATTTATTACGTCACTTTCGAGCCACGTCGCATTGCAGAGTAGAATTTGTCGCGTGAATCGCAACGAGGCAATTTTATCTTGCTGGTTTGCACATCGAAATGACAGAATTTGACATTATTGCGCGTGGCGTAATTTTTTGCGCAATTATTCAGCCAATTATCAAGCCGAATGATTATCAATTTCGATGAAGAACGTCGTGGTTTTTTTTCATAGAACGAGGATAAAAAGCGCGATAAAGATCGAGTCACGACAAAGTCAGTCATTTGCGTTAGAAAGAAATATTGGTATGTGTTGATGACAAGTACATAGTCAGACACTAAATATATCGAAACTGTTAGAATTTTGTAAAAAAAAAAAAAAGAAAAAACTTTTGAAGCTTGAAGCCTTCACTTTCAAAATCCATTTCGTTCGTTTTGTTCTAAAATGACTTGATACCTTTCAGTCGAGTGAAGACGCTTCTCGAATATTAGTCTCGGTTGACGAAAATTCAATTTTCGTTAGATTTCTTGATATTTGAAATTTAATAAATTTGCGAGAAAAATCTAATTGTAGACTCACTCGCATGAAAAAAATTGTTAAACATTTTTAAACACTCTGACAATCTGCAGCATTTTCCAGAGTAAATCCAAGTGGTGCGGGAGAGAAGAAAGGTTGAGAATCACTGGGTGATATATATATAAAAACACTTTAGAGGGAAAAGCCGAGGCACTTGGAAAGTAGAAGTTTAAAACGGGCTAGGTTCTGTCGTTTTTGCAATTTCTTTCACAAAATCGTCATCAGTTTAAATATGTATTAAATGGGAGTCACTGTGTTTTCTGATTTGAACGAACAAAAGAGAGGATCGAAAATGGAACACGCGACAGGGTTAGTCGTCGGCGTGTTTTCGCGTTCACGCACTCTGCTACCTTATTTGGTTTCGTCTTCGTGCGAATGTTTCGGCACGAAATTACATAAAAGTCTTCCCACACGAGCTTCCTTGTCGCTGTTTTTCACATGTCGTCCAGATAATGCAACATTTTAACTCGTGTCAACGTGAATTCATTTATTATCGCGCCTGTTCACTCTCGAGACCACGAAAACCTAAGTTAGGTTAGAGCAGCGGTTCCCAATCCTTTTTCTCTCCTGTATCCCTTGACTAGAATTTTCATTTATGAGCATCCCTTTCCTTTCATAAATCATCCCTCAAGGAAGTTTGTTTTTGTTTTTAATTTTCTTAGGTTAATTAAACAATCAAACGACTCAAATTAACCTAGTGACATTTGTAGGCTTTTGTTTCCGATTTTACAGTTTATTTCAATTTTCTGCAATTAGCAGAAGATCGAAATAAACAAAAACAGCATAATTTTAACTTCTTTTTTTTTTTCTTTGGTGTTATTTCGCGTACACTCAAGATTGATGATGATACTTCAAGAATCTCGACATTTGTGCTGTGTTCATGCAACTTTGTGTAATAGTTTGTCAGCTGCTGCGAACAATTACAATAAGGATAAAAAAGTAAAACATTTCAGCGGCAAGCGTTGGATTCACGAGATTGTTATTATTTCGTTTCTGAACTCTCGAACGGGAAAACGGGGCACCGCGGCGGGTAAGAGGGCTCCTTTGGGAATTCGCGCGAGCAACGTAAACGAATGGAAACTGAAGCGAGAGCGTTGTCGAGGAGGCACAAAAATCCGGGGAAAACGCTCGCTTCCAGCTGGTTGATCCAAACAGTTTGCACAAGCCGCGGCCTGCCCCTTTTCTCTTCTCTCCTTATTCAGCGTGCAAGCAGTGTTCGCGTTCGAATGCGAATTTCAATGCGATACGATACATCCACGCAATCGAACGAAACGAAACGCATCGATCACAGTCTTTTGTCAGAATAAAAAAAGGAAGAAGGAAGAAAAATTCTTAGAGTTCGTTTGAAAAAAAAGCTGCGACTGGGTGTATAAAGTAATTAGAACGCGCTAAGCTCGTTGGAATGTGTGAAACGCAAGGTGTAATTGGTAGTGGTGAGCGGGCTCACGTATAGGGTGACATGTTATAATTGGAATTTCTCTGTCAAGTTAAAATAAAGTCTTTTCGATCGAGAGAAAGAAGTCGAGTGTGGCCGTGTTCTCGACGTTTCTTTAACAAAGTTTTATAACTCACGGGCGCGAGTGATCCGTTCAATGTTGTCAGGATAGGAACGTTTCATCTGCATTGCGGTTAACTTGGCTACTATCTGATAAAAAGCCTCTGCTATCTATATTGACCCTAACGTAACCAGTCGTCATGTGCTGGAATTATTATACATCACGTAATATCAATGAATATACGTATAAATACTCTTCGAATCCTCTTCGTGATAACTCACATTTTCACTCGTTTGCATGTCGAACAATTTGAACGAAAGTGTCATTAACAGACATACGTTCGTAATTTACAGCTGGTATTTCATTGGAAATCTGTTTGTATATTACAAGTAGATTTATACGTATACATTACTTCATCTCAAATTACATAGTTGTCACGTTTGTATGTTTTTGGTTTCAGTGCTGACACAGTTTGTTTTACTTAATGTCTAAATATTTGATAAAGATAGTAGGTTTGTTAACTGCTATCTTAGTAGGTTTATTAATCTAATAAAATTTGGTGAAAACCCTATGTTGTAAAATATCATTCAGATTAATAAATGATAACCTACTATCTTTATCAAATATTTAGACATCAAACGAAACAAACTGTATCAATAATCAAACCAAAAATATACAAATGTGACAACTAATTTACTACAGAGAGTATAATTTACACATATTACAAATAGATTTATATTTTTAAATGTTTCAATTTATGAGCTACTCGAATCATTGCACAATAATTTGAAAATACTGACAGAGTTGTCTGGAAACGATAAAACTGCAGTAAAGTAAATTTTTTTTAAACGAAAATAATAGCAAAAAGGTTAGTGAAATCTTTTATTTTTAGTTTTCGTTAGTAGCTTTGCATCCTTAGAATTACACATATTAAATAGCCTTAGCTGTAATTTTATTTTGGAACTTTTCTCCAAACCAATATTTACGTTATAACGAAGTGACGAAATGTTAGCAAACCACCCGGTATGTGGCTTTAGCATTGTTCGCCCGAAGAGGTGCACGTGTCCTCATTAACGGGCCCACGTTTTCACAGAGTCAAGTTAGGGTGGAACTTTAGCGAGCGTTCAGCGTTCTCTATTCGTTCTGCCGTATATTGTTAATTGCATCTCTGCACCGATCGACTTTCTCCACCCCTTTCTTCCCCTCGAACGTTTCCTTTCCTTCTCTCTCTCTCTCTCTCTCTCTCTCTCTCTCTCTCTCTCTCTCTCTCTCTCTCTCTCTCTCTCTCTCTCTTTTCATATATTGTAGACACATACTAGATAAAAGCAATTTTCCTTCAACGTTGAAGCTTTGGCGGGAATTTCAAATTTCTGTCAGATAAAATTTCTCTCTTTCTAATATTTGAAGAGGCTTCGACTCGAAGCTCTGGCTTAATGAGAAAAATTGAAGAACATTCTCCGAGTAGGTCCAGTCTAATATCGCTGAAATTGTTGAGAGCAACCTAGTGGAGCTACAGCGAAACGATAAACGAGGAGAATATATATTTATCTTCTTCGTTGCCCCGACGATCTTAATAAAGTAAAGTAAAGCGAGTTTTCTCAAGAGTGAGAGCCATGGCTAACGATCCCCGGCTGGCTGGCCTCCGTTACAACTGGCGACCTTTGCGCCGTACCGGCGGAAAGTTAGGTCAGAGATGAGAGGATGAAAGCGTTGAATGAAGCGGCACGACCTCTGATTCGACCGTGCTCCTCCTCGAATTAATGAAGCAACGAACGTATCCGCTCCTTGTGCTCGATACTATCACCATATGGAGAATTCTCGCTGTCTGTATGGAATCGCATATCCGTTGTTAGAGCTTCTTTGATATTCATTTCTTTTTTATACTTTGTTTCCTTCTCTGGTTCTGGTAGTTGAGTGTATTGAATTTTTGTACTCAGTTTCATATATATTGTCTACAAACGAAAGATTGCAAAATATATTAAGCAACTTTGATCCCTCTCTTTATCAAAAAATTATATTCTTTGAAATAGGTTTAGGTTAGATTAGATTAGGTTATGGTTTCTTTGATATTCATTTCTTCATACTTTGTTTCTTTCTCTAGTTCTGGTAGTTGAGTACTACACAGTGTATTGACTCTTGAATTTTTGTACTTAGTTTCATATATATTATCTACAAACGAAAGATTGCAAAATATGTATTAGATTATGTGATAAAGATGATATATTAATGGAGGCGTTTGTTTGATTGTCCTTTATAAATGTATTAAGCAACTTTGATCCCTCTCTTTATCAAAAAATTGTATTCTTTGAAATAGGTTTAAGTTAGGTTGGTTTAGGTTACAGCTTTGATATTTATTTTTTTTTCATACTTTGTTTCCTTTTCTAGTTCTGGTGGTTGACTACTACACAGTGTATTGACTCTTGAATTTTTGTACTCAATTTCATATATATTATCTACAAACGAAAGATTGCAAAATATTTATTAGATTATGTGATAAAGATGATATATTAATGGAGGCGTTTGTTTAATTGTTCTTTATAAATGTATTGAGCAATTTTAATCCGTCCCTTTATCAAAACATTGTATTCTTTGAAATAGATTTAGGTTAGGTTAGATTAGATTACGACTTCTTTGATATTCATTTCTTCATACTTTGTTTCCTTCTCCAGTTCTAGTAGTTGAGTTTAGGTTAGGTTAGATTAGGTTAGGGTTTCTTTGAATTTCTGTCCAGTGATATCATACTGACGAGTAAGAGAAAAAGAAAGCGACGAATTATTGTATACGGTTCGGTCACTCGTTACGGTCCGCAATCAGTTTGCCAGCGCAAGTGGTTGAAAGTTCTTTTTACTTTTCTACTTTCTTAGAAATATATTGATACAAAAGATGGTTCAATTTGATTGACATAAATTTTTACGTTATATTTTGCTTTCTAGTCGTTTTACTGTCGATCGTCGATTAACGATTACTGACAATCTTCGACAAGTGGAGCCACAATTAAGTAACACGCCAGAAAGGATTTTTGACCTGGAATATTACGCCATTACGTGAGCGTAAATATTTGAAATATTTCTGGGACAGTAAACACATGTAGCTTAAATGTCGTTGTAAAGTAACACGGTTCAAAGATGACAGAAATTCTCTATCGCAAGATTGTACAAACAAGATTGTCCTCGTAAATTGAAGTCGATGGATCCTACGGGGCGCCATCTGTACGTGGACGGTGAAATTTTGTCATGTATTGTTGAATTGTTCACTTTATGACTATCACGCGACGTTTGATGAACGATAACATTCACAACAATCGTTTTCCATCGATTCAATGTATATAAGCGATAGATCTCTCCGTTCCAAGTGCACGAGCTTTTTATATTTTACGTTATCGTAAATTATGTAACGAAAGAAGATACGATCGGAAGCACAGTTATGCGAGTCTAGCGAGAGACCAAACAATTCATATAATTGCGGTTTATGTAATAGGAATTCACATTCGTGTAGGTTCGAATTCAATCAGACTTTTTTCTTGAATTTCGTTGACTTATCTCCATCAATCAGCACCAAGGGATAATTAGAAATAATTTCTCATGCTAATAATCTCATCGTCCAATTAAATATTAAATCTCCAGTACCAATACCAACCAGCGCCAATAATTAGACTTTAAAACTTTTCAAACTGAAATAGCGGCGGTGGTAAAAGTATAGTAAAAATTTACCCAAGGATCGATCGAGAAGTACCTATTCGCGTGTGATTCGTAATTTCGCCACTGCGACCCATTTCAAACAGAAGAATCTTCCGGCAGATATTGGACGCGGTTATATTGCCTGTAGCTCAAACCAACTGGCGGATATCGAATGTTTGGCGATGATTTACCACAGACACGCGGGGCTCCTATCGATCATACACTGCGCCGTGTTCCCATGGAGTCTGGCCACCGATTTTACAGGGTTTTCAGTGAAAAACTGAAGGGTTTGAAAAAATCAGAACTTGTACATTTTCAATCTTCTTTATTTTATTTTTTTATGCTTTTCACACATAATACTGAAAAAGATCCATTAATATTTTTAAATAAAATAATAAAAGGTTTAAAACCATGTGTTTGTAAAAGTTATTTTTGTTTTGTGTCATTCAGTCTTGAAAAAGTCATAGCTCATTCAATCTTTTTTATTTTCTTTTTTTATGCTTCTTACACATAATACTGAAAAAGATCCATTAATTATATTTTAAATAAAAGATTAAAAAACCGTGTGTTTGTAAAAGTTATTTTTGTTTTATGTCATTCAATCTTGAAAAAGTCAGAACTTGTTCACTTTCAATCTTCTTTATTTATGCTTTTCACACATAATACTGAAAAAGATCCATTAATTATATTTCCAAATAAAATAATAGATTAAAAAACCATGTGTTTGTAAAAGTTATTTTTGTTTTATATCATTCAGTCTTTCAGTGATCACCCTCATACTTTTCTCAGGGCAACTTGCTGCGTCGCGTTCCTTGAGAAATATTTTTATAAACCATATTGGCTTAGATATATATATTAATATAAGATTAAATAAAATATTAATGGGTCATTAATTATGTTCCAAGATATTTCTCATTACCTCTTTGACAGATAGTGTTTAATTTAAATTTATTTTATTGTTAAGAAATTCGTTCAAGTTTGGAAGAGATGTGTAGAATCATTTTTAATACGAGTGTTGTTAATTAACGGAGAAATTAGATTTTATATGTTTTATTTATTAGAAAAAGATATACATATCTTGCATTCTAGTTACTTCTTGTTTCTTTCATTTCGTTAGTTACAAACACACACACACACACAAAATAAATACTTTAGCAAGCTTATTGAAGGTTTGCAACTTGAATAAAATACGCATGGGCAGTACACGTGCAAAAAAAAAAATATCGGTAGATATACAAATTCTCTCAACCGTCGAATAATTAGTATAAATATTTTGTAACGTTCATTATCGCATGCGTTACATACATACACACTTATACACACACATATATAGTTTTTCGTATGGATTGTGACAACGACAACAATAAGTAGACAGGAAACTGCTGAAACATTGACCGACCACATGTTTATAATTACTGATAACTTATGAGTATTTGATAGACATCTATTGTGATTATATTGATGGGCTGAATAAATAAGTCGCCGTACTTGTAAGTTTCTTAATTAATTCGACACACGCGTGTTTTTGACGAATGAACAAGCAAACAAAAACATTCGCGTAAAAGTTTTACGAATTTTATATACAGGGTGGGCCAAAAGTTTCTTCCCGCCTATTTTTTCCTTAGCAAAGCATCATATAAAATCATAAGACAAAACTGATTTTAGATTAAATTTAAGCTCAACGATGATTTTTTTCATTGTATTTTGAAAATTATTTCTCTCGAATGTTCGACCAGAGCGTTCGCAAATGTACGGATTTATTTCACAAGTAGGAAGTGGGTTTTGGCCCACCCTATATACAACCAACAACGTTTGTATTAAACAGTTTTTCATTAGACGTATAAAATGTGAAAATTATTTCAACCGCGCAAGATACGTGAATCACCCTGTACAAGTTGACAATACTTTTGCAGAAAATACTCTTTCCATTCATGCTCAAACTTCGATCAAACGATGATTTCAAAAGTGATTGCATGATAGTGAATAATTCATAGACTTTAAGTACTAATTGTAAAATGTTATCGGGCATTAGGAACTGAGAAAGTTGAAAGTAAAATCGGCAAGTTCGAAACAATTTGTCAAAGACATTCCTCTTCGTTTCTTCACCTCTCGTCGAGGACAATTTTACGATGTAGGAAACACTGAAACGAGGAAAATCTCCGTTTCGATTCGATCAACACACCGAGCGTCCCCGATTTCTTCAAAAAGCTCTTGCGCGAAAAATTATCGGCGTTCCTTCGCGTGACTCAGTTATCAACTTGGAGTTATCCTCCTTACAAATGTTTACGTCTAACTACGTAGGAACTTCGGTCTGACTATTTCTACCGTTTCATCACTTTCCTCGTCATGTTATTTTTATCAAACGTAACTACATACTGAAAACACGTGTTTCGTGAATGCTCGTTTACTTCACCTCGACTTTGGTTTTCGTCTGCTTGGGCACGATCTTCACGAAGGAGGCGCCGTCGATGGTTTTGACGGTGGCGGCTCCCTGACTGATGAACCACTTCTTCACGACTTTCTCGTCGTACTCGAGAGTCGTGACGATTTTGGCCCTCGCGAGCCTCTCCCCCTTGCTATCCGCCTCACCACGCTTCTCCTTTCTCTTCTGCTTTCTCTCACCTTCGTTCCTCTCTCCTTCCGGAGCATCCTTCCCCTTCTCTTCCTCGTCTAACTTTCTTCCCGCCTCGCCAGCTTTCGAGCTGCCTCCTCCGGACTTCCGGTTCCTCAGCCTCAACTCCACGTCGAACCTGATTCTACCGCCGTCGCCGTGGTACTTCACCTTGTCCCTGACCGATTTCGGACCCAGCAGCACCTGGCCACCGTCACCCGTGTACTCCACGTCGCCCATGTTCTGATCGATCCTCAATCGGCAACCGTCGCCGACCACTTTCACGCTGCCACGGTTCCTCGACACGGAGATGTCGCATCCGTCGCCGGTGATCTCGAGGATCTGCTCGTTCGAGCGCAGGTTCACCGAGAGACCGTCGCCGATCATCTTCCGCACCGTTCCTTCCTTCACTCCCATGTTTTCTTCCGTGCAACGACGATCTGCTTTTTCTCTTTCTCTCTAGGGCCGTGTTGTAATCGTAGAGGCGTCTCTGTAAAACGATACGTTGTTCGCCGAGCCGTTTGTTTACGCAACGCGACCGCTCGCCGGAGATCGATTTCCACGGAGTTGTTGTTCCTCCTTTGCCGAGTCGACTGGTTAATAGTCGGCGAGTGGTTTCGCCGTTTTCACCCCGGTTTTCTTTTTTTCTTCCTTCTTCTTCTTCTTCTTCTTCTTCTTCTTCTTTTGGGGAATTTATCGGATGAATCTGTTCTCCTCCGGATACGCCAGGAGGATCGTCAGGTTCAACAGCCTGATTCTACGGTTCGACGAGGTGAGCGCCTTATCGACGTTTTCCTTCCTTTTATCTCGAGATCGACGATCTTCTTTGCGGATGCTTCGCGTGATTTTGGCGTTTAGAATGCTGGATATTAGGTATTTTCCTTATTTATTAAAAGTTCAGGTGTTTCTTATTTTTAATCAAGTTTTTTTTTTATTTTTTTGAAGATTCAGGTGTTTTTTTATGCAACTCGGTTCTTTGACACTTCAGTTTCACAATATTCTGGCAGATACTGCGTATTTGGAATATTCTGCGTATCTTTATTTTTAATTAAGTCTTTCTTAGTTTTTGAAGATTCAGATGATTTTTTTATGCAACTCCGTTCTTTGATACTTTGATACTTCAGTTTTACGATATATGTTGGCAGATGCTGTGTATTTGAAATACTCTGTGTATTAGTTTTTTTATTTTTCAAAAATTCAGATGTTTTTTTTATGCAATCCCGTTCTCTGATACTTTGTAGTATTAATATTTCCGTGATTTAATTACTGCGTTCTATCCTCAGTATTTTCTTCCTTCTGAATACTAAAAAGTATAAAACATTTACATTAACATAAAGCATAAAACATTTAAATTAACTTTGAACAAAAGTCCGCGTGCGTAGGTACTTGAAAAAACTTTAAAAAAAAGTAGGATTTTTTTTCACGTTTTTTCACGTTCCTCTATTTGCGGCGATACGTAATAAAAAAAAAACCCAAATGGAGATTACAGAATCTCTCGTAGCAAATGATAATTTCAAGATTAGATCGGAATTCAGATAAGTGAGTTTCTCTTTTGTGATTAACTGAAAGAAGCACTCGGTTTCGAGCATCGTAACCAAGACTTGTTAAATCGATACCGAGACTCACCTCAATCTTCTTCTCATCAAGGATCTTCAACTTCTTTCGTTGCACGTATTTATTGCCTGTATTTAACGATAGACCGTAGCTGTCTCTGTTTCTTCATGGAATCAATTCATCAAGCTTGTTATTCCATTTTCGTCGATCATACATGCACTACATATAGGCACTTGTGTCGCTGTGATATTTTACTTTACGTTGCACTCGTGCGTCACCGTTTCCAAATACTGCTTTGAGAAATCAATATAAACTCCCCTTTACTCGAAAACGAAGATAGATTCCTATCTTAACCTCTAGCGCTGGAATAACGCATGTTGAGAATTTTTTGCCCCAATATTTTCTCAGTTGACAATATTTTCTCAGTTTTCAAGTATATTTAAGTATAACCCAGGTAAAACAAATAATAAATTTATTTTTTCAATAATTTCTATCCAGTGATATACCGACGAATTCAAAAAGAAAAGAAAGCGACGAATTACTGTATACGGTTTGGTCACTCGTTATGGTCCGCGAACCAGTTAATTCTAACCACTGGAATAACGTGCCACGCACGTCAAGAACTTTTTGTCCCAAAATTGCAATATTTCCTCAGTTTCAAATATATTTAAGTACAACCACACGCAAAACAAATAATAAATTTATTACTTCTCAATGATATCTATCCAGTGATATATCGACGAGTTCATAAAGAAAGCGACGAATTATCGTATACGGTTTGGTCACTCGTTATGGTCCGCAATCAGTTGCCAGCGCAAGTGGTCAAAAAACCAGTCGGTAAACTTGTCTTCTTTTTCTTCTTTCGTTGACCTTCTTCTCTATCGACACGTTCGACTATTTGTTAATTAACCAGTTTCAACTTTCACTCGAAAAGAGATCAATGTACAAACGTATCGTCACTCGTCAATTTTGTCAACTTGAGAAATTCGAACCAACGAACTAACGACAATCAACGACAGGTCGACTGCAGGATAGTAAGGATTGATAAATAAAGGACACAGTTGATCGATAAAAGGAGCGTGGTGTACCGTTGATGGAACGTGGGGCCAAGTGGCTGTTAGGTTATCGAGTGGTCGAGTGAGAATAACACAGCGTGGCTGCGCTGGTAATAAGCGTGGTTGGCACGGCACGAGCCAGGGTTCCTCGCCGACCAATCAGCTTCGTCGCTTTCGGGACTTCACCGAGACCTTCTAACCATCGTAACCTCCTCTATCACCTATCACCAGCAATATCGACACATGTTTCAAAATACGACCAACTTCTCGTTCGAAGATCGTCGTCAGACTTTCTCGCGTTTCGTTGCGTTTGAAATAAGAGTGTATGTATATATGTTGAGATTAAAAGCTAGGTTATGTATGTATTGGGATTTGTAATTCTAATATTTTTCAATTGGTTCGACATTGCTTGAATTACTGATTCATTTTCGTTCGAATAGTTAGTATGTACATATGTCAACATATGTTCAGCTGTGCACACGCGCGTGAATTAATAAATTATACGAATTTCCAAATTAAATTTCCGCGCTATTTGGAATTCTTTCTTCAATTTAAATTAATCTAATTTTGCGCGAAGTGACAAACTGCGCTTCAGAGTAAATAATAACAATAAAACGTGTTTCAATATTGCATAAATCGAATGTTAATATTCAGATGCGAACACGTGTGTGAATTATTGAAACATGTAAATTTTCAAACAAGTTATGTATTTGGATTTAAATATTCTAATTAATTCGAGTTCCTACGACTAACTTTCAATTAAAACAGTGGTTCCCAATTTTTTTTTCGCCATAATCTCTAAAATTTTGATGAACATATCCCCACTGCTGTGTACACATAATTCTCTTATTATTCAAAAGGCGAATTTTTCGACGTGGAGGAAGCCTGAAAGGCCATTAACTTCAAGGTCTAAACAAGCTTCCAAAGAACATGACGTCCATATAGAAAGAAAAAAAAATTAGAAAGTTACAACTCATTCTCGAGTTTGCGTCCCTGAAAAGTCAAATTGGGGCCCCACGTTGAAAACCACGGATCTAAAGGAATTCCCCGCAATTTTCACTTTCTTACAATTAGTCGTCCACGTCGCGATATTCAATTACTTTTCAACTCGATTAAAGTTTCTTTCTCCTTGATATTCGACGTGCATTCGAAAATAAATTGCCAATGGATTATTTTAAATAACATGCGAAGAAAATTATCGTTTTAGTAAAGTCAGAATTTCCCCGAGTAATTAATACCAGTTGCCAAATTAATATTTCGCCAATTAGTTTCGTGAACTAGTCAAAATGATTCAACTCGAAGATTGAAATTGACGCATCGACGTATCTGTGATGTGACAAAGCCAGTATTTTTCGTCAGACACGAATCGCGTAAAGCGTGAAGTGTAAAAGATGGAGGAGGAGAGTATTCAGTGACAACGTGTGTGGAGCAGCGGATTTAATATATATCTTTTTCGCGAATCAAAACGTGCTCGAAAGGGGGAACACCGCGTGGTGACGCGATCTTCCTCGTTGATTAGCTGTAATACGACAATAGAGTACGTAATCGCGTGGAAGAGCGACAGAGATGGAAGTAATACGTAGAGACTACAGAGAGAGAGAGAAAGAGAAAAGAGCGACAGAGAGAGAGGAAAATATTCCACAAGAGATTAGAGTGACGGAAGTGGTGGCCAGTGTGTGCTGATATTTTTGTAGTTATGATTATTATTTTCTCGTCGAGTTAACCTCTTGCGCTGGAATGACGTGCCACGCACGTCGAGAACTTTTTGTCCCAAAATTGCAATATTTCCTCAGTTTTAAATATATTTAAGTATAACCCAGGCAAAACAAATAATAAATTTATTACTTCTCAATAATTTCTATCCAGTGATATCATACCGACGAGATCAAAAGAAAAAGAAAGCGACGAATTACTGTATACAATTTGGTCACTCGTTATGGTCCGCAATCTGTTGCCAGCGCGAGTGGTTAATGTTTTTTTTTTTCTTTTTCTTTTCCTTTCTTTGTTTTCCTTTTTCTTCGTGAACTTTGTTTTCGACTCACTATTCATTCATTTTGAATTTATGCTTCGTTTCTTTAGAGGTCGCAAAAAAGTTACACATACCTACTAGTGTGTATAACCTGTTTGAGAATTAAGATCGATACAAAAACTTGCTTCTTGAACCATCCATTTTTCTTAAGAAACGTAATTTAGCACGTGAACATAATTTAGTAATAACGTCTCGCAAATCTCCGCGATTAACAACGAATGATAAATTATCAGCACGATTATTACACAATCTTATTCGCTGTTTTTTGCCAGTATTCGGCGAGATATTTTGCCTCTATGTTTGCACTTGCAAATGGATGAATTACCAGGAGGATTTCGTTTTACGACTCTTGTTAAAAGACATTTTCATTTCCATTAGTAAGTAAAATTCTGTCGTTTGGCTCGAGGATGGCAACGATAGAAGGACAAGTCAAATAAAAAATTGAAAAAAATAAATAAAATACTGCCAAAAGGAGTTTGTGAAAAAATGAGCAGAATCAACCATCCTGTTGATTTCACGTTTAAATTCGCTTAGCCCCGTTCTGGTATAATCGGATCGATCATATCGAATTTCCTTCAGACGATTGGACGCCAGATTAAATTTTCATTTGTCGGCTCTCCTTCCCACGTGTGTTTCATTTTCGCGAATTCTGGAAGTATCCCCGGATATGACTCCAGATAATCGAATATCACGCCGATTGCCTGTACACGGTCAAGATCCGGATTTTAATTGCTTTATCGATCAGGGGGGGCACGTCTGTCCAATCTCTGCTGAACATTGCTTTGTTCGAGCGGAAACGGTCCCTTTTGGCCATTTTCCCGGTGTTCGAGAATACTCACAGCTATGAGAATACGTATAATAAAACTTACATACATATATTAAATTTTATATATTAAATCGCGTTTATTAAAAACTTTTTACGTTTATTAAATTAATAATCATAATGAAATCATATGATGAAATTATAACCTGCAACTACAATAAAATTATAACCTACAACTACAATTTTCTTTATTTTCCTTATTAATAAATTAATAATTATAATTATTTAAAATCATAACCTATAACTACAATGATTTTCATTGCTCTCCTTATTATTAAATTAATAATCATAATTATTTAAAATCATAGCCTATAATTACAATAATTTTCATTACTCTCCTTATTATTAAATTAATAATCATAATTATTTAAAATCATAACCTATAATTACAATAATTTTCATTAGTCTCCTTATTAATAAATTAATAATCATAATTATTTGAAATCATTACTTTTCTTCATTGATTGTCACATAATCAGTAATCACGATTAATATCCCAATTCCACGTTAATCGTAATTATCAACCATTAGTAAGATTAATGGTTTTGCCCATTGTCGATAAAGTAGATCGTTACTTTTGAAAGAGAGAAAAAAGAAAATACAGTTGAACGCCAGAACCACCGAGAAAAACTGAAGTATAAAAATTGAGTCGCAAGGAAATTAGAATGCAAAGAAATATACTTTTATTCGTATATCTCGTCAGAAGTCATCTCTGAAAAATACAACGTTGTAAAATTACTCGGAAAAATTGTAAATTGGTGATTTCTACATTGGTAGTGTTCCAGTCATTAATGTCAAGTATTACGTTCTCGCATGATGCGAAATTCGACCGAATTACGAGGCGAACCTCTATTTAGGGTTTAGATTTTCTTTCAGTCCCCCGTTCGTGAAAGATATCCATTACGTTTACGTACAGTAATCAGCATGTACCTCGTATACAAAATAGTCTGTCATTTAACTGTCTTGAATTGCAGAATGGTAACCGCGAAATGAGCGTGTCACCGAGCATCGTAGAGCCGAGCCACGAGATGGAGAGGGCTCCTCTCGAGGAGGACAACAGCCTGAAAGTCTCGCCAATGCAGAACGTGGCGAGACAGGACTCGGGGGTCCCGGAGGATCTCGCCTCGCCGTTGGTCGACGTCGACAAGTCCCTGAACGAGACGGATCCGGACGCGACGATGAACATCACCGTGATCCACGTGACCGGATCTACAGAGCCAGCGAAGACAGATACCACTCTGAACAACGACAGGAAGGATTATAGCGGCGAGGGGAAGGACAGCAAGGACGGAAGCGACAGCGGAGTGGAGGGCTGCGCCGCGGAGGTCCCGAGGGTGAGGATCGATCTGTTTCACACTCCTAAAAAATGTGGATCCCAAATTGTTTGATTGCATATGGGCGAAAATGTCTCAATGAAAAATTGTGAATAATAATTTAAACTGATGTGAACTATGCTAGGATAATTAAGAGCGAGTTGTTAGGGATGGTTAAGAATAATTCATTTATTCTTAAATATACTTGAAACATTATTTTATGAAAATTTTTATCTACATTTAATTCTCATTTATAAATGTTAATAACAATACATGAATATAATTTAAGTGTATCTCGGTAAATTTCTCTAAGAAGATTAAAAGGCCGCCATATTACTTTATGTTTTGACGATTATCGACATTTAATTGTAAAAATTTTATTCGCAAATTTAACCTCAAAATTGTAATATTTTCTCAGTTTTAGTATATTTAAGAATATTTAAGTATAACCCAGGCAAAACAAATAATAAATTTACTACTTTTCAATAATTTCTATCCAGTAGATGTTATACTGACGAGGTGTAAAAGGAAAAGAAAGCGACGAATTGTCGTGTACGGTTCGGTCATTCGTTATGGTCCGCAGTCAGTTAATATAATAGGATATCCAATGCTAAGAGAGTCTTATTTTAAAGCTCGAAGCCTCTACATTCACAGTCGTGAGTTCGTTTTTTTCTCTCTTTTTCTTTTTCTTTTCCTTTTTGGAGATGATTTTATATCGTACAGCGGATGGGAAATTTGTAGAAATTCAAACATGTGTAGAAACGTAAAAAAACTTTTTTTAATCGCTGATTAAATCCAATAATTACAATTCCATAATTAGAGAAAAAAATCTCTCAGAAGGTAGAAAATGTACGTAATATGAATTTTTTTCTTGGAGGTTGGCACCCAGTCACTGACAAATTTTGATAATCCTTTTTTTATCATCGTTTCGTTGGAATTCTCTCAAAGTGAAATCTTTCTGAGCAACGTTCAGAGTTCTTGAGAGAAGACTGAAACACTCACAAAGGAACAGGGATGATTTATAATTCTTTCCAAGAAGAGACGAAAATGAGTTAATAATAACTCGTGCTGGAGCAACACGAAGGATGCTCGGAGGTCATTTTGAATTATTCCACAGAGATCTATTCAAGCAAGGCCGCGCAAAATCCTCTGCGGAAACTGCTCAAGGCCGAAAAATTCGCGTGCTGCTAACTGATTGACGGTGTTGGTATAAGAGAGCTTTCGGGATTGTACAGGGTGACCCATTTCTGGTCTGTAAATAGATTTGCCTGGGAAAATAGCGTGAATAGCTCGAAGCAGCCCCCGTCCGCGTGTGTCATTGGTATTTCACAGAAGAAGAAGGCTCACTTCAAGCACACGAAATTCTTCTTCAAACCAAGCCTCGATCTTTTAGTCACAGTGATTCTGACAAATTTCTTTCGCAAGAAAATAGCTCGATCGATTTTACATGTTGTCTTTTGGAAAGATGTGGAAGCAAATTTTGTTTAGTTGCAGATAATAGCCGTTTTCGTGGGTGAAAGGGTTCGAAGGTCATTTGAAGGTCATCTTTACTTTTGCCAACGGAATAATATATTTCTCGCGATTGATCTTCGACATTTTTTTCTGTAAGAGGGGAGAAAAATAATACTAACAAACGTGTATCGAAAAGTTACTAGTTTAGGAAATATTTTTATCCATCGTACGAAAGACGGAGGGACAAAAAAAAATTGAAGTTAAAATATTTCGACTTTGAATATTTTTATTTTTTTTTTAAATAAATCAAAAAGGCTATTACAAAGGATAAAAGAAATTGCATCGATTAAAGAATGTTATTGTAACACTACGGCTCTCTCCTGGTACCAAATTTTTGTCAACAAAATTAATTGAATCGAATCAAAGTCTTACTATCGAATGGAGGTATTCAAGGTGATCATAAGGTGGAGAATTTCTTTCGTCTAAGCAAGTGACGTCACACTTGTTGACACAATTAAACAAAGATATTATTGAAAGCAATCCTCATCGATGACGAGTCCACAAATCTCTTTTTCACGACTTTTTTTCACGATTTTTTCCAGGCGCGAAGTCGGAACAGCATAGACTACGCGAGCAGCTGCGGCGGCCTGGACGAGGCGTCCTGCGATTCCAGTCTAGTCAGTTGTTGCTCCGTCTACGAGGACCCGTGCGCGACCTTGCCGGACGACGTGAGGTTGACGACCGGCGGGGAGGGCACCAGCGAGGGTGGCAGCGAGAGTTCGTCCATAGCGGGCAGCGTTTCCGCCCGCGCGAACCGAGCCAACGTGAAGAGGACGATAGCTGCCTCGAGCGCCAGCAAGAAGCAGAAGGCGACTGGGCAGGAGGCGCAGAAGAGCGGCAGGGCGAAGCCGACGCCGTTGAACGCCGCGTACACGGCTACTCCGGCGCGTTCCAAGCCGCGAACCGCGACCCCGAGAAGCATCCTGAACAAGGCTCAGCCAGCGACGAGGGACAGAGCCCGGTCCAGAGAGAAATCCACGGTCAGGGAGAACAGCAGCAACAATAACAACAACAACAACAACAATAACAACAACAACGACAACAACAACGGGGCAGTCGGTCGACTGTCGATGACGTTCCGCTCGGGAGCGAATCCGATGCCGCCGCGAACGAGAACGAGACCGATCCCCGACTCACTGCCGTCCGTGCTCACCACAGAGATCAACAAGGACCTGGCGCAGCAGCGTGGCCGTGGCGGGCAGAGTGGTGGTGGCAGCTGCAGGTCCAGAGGCGGGTCGAGCACGCGTGGCGCCCGCACGCCGAGTTCAACGCCGTCCGAGGAAGTCCGGAAGCCTCTGTCCACCCCTCGGGTGCCTTACACCGGTCGCGTCGAGGCGGCGAGATCCTCCAGACCGGACAAGATGACCGCCAGCGCGGACAGCAAGGCGCTGGACGCGTACGCGACGCTGCCACGCAGGAACAGGGCCAAGATGAGCATCGTTGCCAAGACGGCGAATGAAAAGACGGAGAAGGCGACGAGGAGCAGGTCCGGCAGCAGGGACGCGAGTCTGAGCAGGCAACAGATGGAGAAGAAGAGGGATCACACGGTGCACAAGAGCCTGCCGCCGTACCCTAGGCACAAGACCGTGGAGAGGACGCGGATTTATCACGAGACCAGCGTGCAAACTGGTCTGACCGGTCGCGACATCGAGAACGCTTTGTCCGGTGTGCCGAGTGCCGTCGCCGGGCCGGATGTGGTCGAGAGACTGCACGAGGGCTGCCAGACGGAGGGCACGTGGCAGGACATGCACGCGATGCAGACGGACCTGAGGAGGTTGAACGAGGAGACGTCGCGGCAGAGAGAGGAGAACGAGAAGCTGAAGACTGAGATCGTCGAGGCGAAGCGTCTCCTCGAGGAGGAGAAGGCGGACCACGCGTTCGCCCGGCAAGAATTGGACAGAAACGCACAACGAGTACTGGCGATGCTCGGCACGCCACAGTCGGAGCACGCAGGTGTGGGGGCTTGTTAAAGACACTTCTTGAATCTTGTATCTTCCTTTCGCTTGTATTTTAACAGGGTTTTTTTTTTTTTTTGGTTTTAGAAGGCAGTGACAGCTTCCTAGAGCTGGAGTGCCATTTGCAATCTTCTGGACAGGTAGTCGCCAACCAACAGTTGGAGATAGCAGACTTGCAGTCTCTGTGCCGCATGCTGAGCAGGGTAAGCTACGTTAGTTTACACTCGTACCGTGTATTTGTATCTAATTAATTTGTGCGTTTGATTCGTTTTTACGAAGGATTTGGAGAAAAGCTTGGCTGCCCAGAAGGCGTTGTTGCAACAGCAACAGGAGCTGGAGGCTGAGTCGGCAGAGATGCAAGACTTCCTTCAAGAAGAGAAAGCTACCTTGGTGGACGCTTTGAAAGAGGCCGAAACAGAGGTGTATATCTTTGACAAAAATAAATACAAAATCGATAGAAAAATTGCGTTGCTAAAATTCTTCTTTCTAATTCCGCGCTTCTAGCTAGTGACGAAGGAGGAATTATTAACGAAACGCGAGCTGGAATTGGAGAGGCAAACCGAGGAGTGCAAACACTTGGTGCGCATCAGCGAGCAACGAAGGTAAACATTTTTTGTACGTTGGAAAAGCTTCGTTAAACGCGAATCTCAATTACTGACGCGCGTCTTCTTTCTTTCCAGGCAAGAAAATTTATCCATGAGCATGAAATTGAACGCGGTCGAACGACGAAGCAGGGAGCTGTTGCTTACGCAGGGGGCCGCCGTTTCCGGGGCTGCGGTTGCGCTTTCCGGTCTTGGCACCAGGCTAGAGGGACTGGTAGATCAGCTGATAACGTCTTACAGTATCTCGGTGAAGGACCTCGAAGTAACGTCACCATGATTCTTTCTTCTTTCTCTTATCATCTTTGTTTCCTTCGATTCACCGTATCTAATGATACTCGGTCGTTTTGCTCGTAGGATGTGATATATCACAACGAAGCGTACAGCCGGAGTAACAGCAGCATCGAATCGAGTCCGGTCAGTTCGAAGCACAGCCTGAAAGAGTGCACACCTAGTCCGAAGAGCGGTTCCTTCGTTTCCGCGGTGATTGGGGCAATCCGGAACGCGGCTACGCATCCTTTCGCAACGAAAAACACTACAGACAAAAAGTCTACGTTGGAGTCGGCCAAACAGATGTACAAAGGTGTATATACGATGTATATCCGATGTCGTATTTAAGAGGTGATCACCGATCACTCGACAACCGACCAGTCAAACTAATCGTACGCAATTGAATATTTAGAATTGAGCATGGAATCGTCGTCCGACTTGCTCGACTTTGAAACCGAGCCGTGCCTGATGATGGAGAGCGTGTTGGAGGACGTCCCTCTGCCGGACACGTACTCGCACAACATGGTGTCGAGCAGCGACTCGCTTCGCAGAGCTCTCAGCTTCCCGGAGACGGTGGACGAGGGCAACTTGAAGAAAACGCGAACCAACGAGGAGTGCTCGAGCCTCACGAACCTCACGCAAGCTATTTTACACCGGCGTAAGGTATAAGTAGAAAAGTATCGGTGGCGAAAGACGGTGGGAGAAGTGATCGGAGATGGTTGATCGCAATTCGTGTAATTTTTTTACGCAAGGTTGAAAACGAAGAGGACGACGACTGTGACTCCATCAGCGAGTCGGACACTGGTACCAACGACGGCCCATTGGCTTCCGATTATTGCCCAGCTGTCGGTCTCGTCGACCAAGTGATCGACGTGGATAATCTCGTCACGAAACTGCTGAAAGTGCTGCGGATAATACAACTCGACAACGACACGTGTATACAAGAGCTGAAAGAGGAGAAGTAATTTCCTCTCTGTTCCCCTTGCTGTATAATCGCGCGTAACGGGGAAGCATTGTTTAAGCGTATGTACTGATTTGCAGGTCCGAGTTGGAAACGAAATTGGAGGTGACCGTGACAGAGTTGGAGGAACTGCGTAAAATCGTGGACAGCCTGCACCAGTCGGACGAAATTCTGAGCAACAGCTCGGACAGGAGGCGCAGCGTGATGGAGAACTGCCGGCTGCTGATCAAAGAGGTAATGGCCGGTGACGTTACCGATACATATCTGTAAAATGTTTCTAACGCCGTTTCCCAAAGAGAGATTTTTTTAACCAAGCGATTGACTTTTTGAAAAAGATGTCAAATGGAATGATTCCTCTGTAGGCGGTTAAGGAGGAATTAAAATTTGACGAGCCCGCAGTGGCTAATAATAGCGGCCCTGGAGCAGCTACGAACTGCGAAGATCTCAACGCGAACGCAGCGGCTCAATCTTCTTCCTAAAACACGTTCCCAACACACGAAAAAACTCTGTCTTCTTTTCGCTTTCTTTTTTTCTTTTTTCTTCTTCTTCTTTGTTGTTGTTGTTGTTGTTGTGAATTTATTCTTTATTTTTTCGACCGGTGCAAACCTGCTGACAGCTATGCACGACCGTTTGTCGTTGATACGGAAACGAGAGCTGCGTTAAAAGTTATCTTCTGTGTTGTGTATCATTTTTCAGAGTTGCTGAACCTGACACTCGACATGTGTAAACATGCAACACTGTTCCTTCGGTGACTCAGTCTCAAAGTGACTGAATAGTTCACAAACTGTTTTGCGTGTGTTGAGGTCATGTACAGCTCTCTCCGTACTGTCGCGTTGCGGAAGGTACTTCAGTATATTTTATATTCGTCCAGAGGCGCGTGTAATTCGTGTACATAATAACAGAGAAACTGTTACTTCAAAATTGAATTATATATAGTCAATAATCGTAATTGTATCTAGATATAACTCGAAGCTTTCTTTCAGTCTCAGTGATCGTAAAATGATTTTTGAACGTATCTTTTTAAATTAAATTTATCGTCGTTTCTTCGTATATCTGTCGTACAATTCAATCAATAGTTGTGAATCTAGCGTAATTTAATCGAAAGGAAAGAACAAAAAGGAAAAAAAAAAGAAGCATGTAAAAGCATAGACAAAATTCGCGATGGATACTCAATTGCGTCAACAAAAATGACGAATCCCCTTCTCGTGCCCACCGAATCGCATTTTCGTCGCGTTAACTAATGTTAATAACGAGCCATTTTCTCAAGAGTATTAACTCCTGTACACTTAGAGAGTGAAGAAATAGGTTGTAATGTACCTTAATAATAAAGAAATCCATCGATCCAAGTTTACTCTCAAACATAATAAAAGCAAAGAACGTGTATTAACGACAACAGGGTACATTAGTTTTACGATACGTTACTTACATAGTGGTGGATTGGCGTAATTAATATATCGGCCAGTACGAGTCATTCGAATAAACGAAAAAACGTAATGTTATTCAACTCGTCGTTGCTGCTTCAGCACGATTGGAAAATGTAACCGGGAATAATCTTTCGTTGTAACGTTCTTAAAATAGGGAAAATAGAAAAGAAGAAAAGAGAGATATATGCGAATAATTATTGCAAATTATACCTGAGTGAATTATTCACTCGGGAATAATTATTGCAAATTATTCCCGAGTGAATATTCGAAGAAAATGAAGAACAAAAAAACAGAGAGAAACACACACGTTACATAACAGAGCTGCTTTCTATTTTAATGGTGAGATATATTTGAAAAAAGAAAAAAAGAAAAAAAAAACAGATATTCTTGTACACGCTTCCGTAAGTCACAATTATTATTCGTCGTGTAAGTTTCGAATTCATTGTGTACATATATATATATATATATACATATATATATACATATATATATATATGTATATGTAAGTGAACACACTTCGTGTAACTTACGGCTTTATTCTAATTGCGTTTCAAACGACCGACCATTTTTCTACAATTATAGGTTTCCTCCTTCGTTCTTTTCTTTTAACGGTAGTTTAAAATTCGTGTGAAAACGATTCTTTTTTTTTTTCTTAATCTCTTCCCTATCTGCCGTTTCCTTTTTTTTTTTTCTCAACGAAATAAACGATTCCACCCAGATGATATATATTCTGAAAATCATAGTCCTAAGCATTTTTTATACAAACTATTGTGATGATATACCAAAAAAAAAAAAAAAGAGAAAAAAAGAACTCATGAAAGAATGTATTTTAATTTTTAATCAAATAAATTTCATTTCGATAAGAATATATCGTATATCGTGTATTTTACATAAGCGTACAATCGTCCGCAGAGTTACAGCAAGCAATCGATGAATCGTCTAACCCTTGCACCGTTTTACTAACTTATGCAACGTCAATTCAACTTACGATACTTTCAATGTTTCTTTCTACTTCTTTCTCAAAAAAAAGAAAAAAAAAATGATAACATTTAAAAACTGCCCACAATTCGTTATAAGCGAGTTATCAAAAATAAATATTGCCTCGAAGTTAATGAAAAAATTAATATCAGTTGAAGAAAAGATGGAAGTTGATGACAGAAGTGAAGAGACAATGTATGATCGTCAAAAAAAAGAAAAAAAAAATATAAAATTTTACGTAAATGTTCGTAAATGGTCGACCTCTTCATTCTTGGCGAACATGGTGCAACAGCGAGAACAGCAAATTCGCCAAACGTGAGCCAGAAAACCTGAAAAAAAAAAAAAAAAAAAAAAAAAAAAAGGAAAAGGAAAAAAAAGGAAAATTGAAAAGTGATAAAAAATGGAAGATTCGAATGTCACACATTACGGAATCGGATTCGAAAGCATCAATTAATCAATCCGCGCGGAACAGACAGAAACGTTCAACATTTCCACGGAGGATATGGAAGAGTTATCCGGTTAAAAATTAATTCCATACACTCGACAAGTGGAATTCTCTCTCTCTCTCTCTCTCTCTCTCTCTGTCTCTCTGCACGGTGTTCGATGTATTTAGCATTTCTAGTCGCCGGAGCACAAGCGAAATCAAAGCGCCAGTTTGCTTTTCATCCCGGACTGCATGAACCGTGTTTGTGATCGTTAATCGGCGCCGTTTTGCGTTAATCATGGCTGCAATTACATCGCCTGATTATTGCCAGTGATATTGCTTTGATTAATTAGCGGGGCCGCATTGATTCGTGATGGATCGCGACAGAATGTTACGGCAAACATATTTACATCGGCACATCGATATTTACCCTGGTCCCCCCGTTACCTTGTGAAACCTGCCGCTGAATTTCCTTTCCCCGTAAACGTATATCTGTAATTGAACCGACGTTGCCCGATCGATACCCGCGTGCACCACTTTGAATATCGTCGATATACTCCCCCCCACTCGTCAAGTTTTCCACGGCCAGAACCTTTCGACTTTCCACGACTCACCACGAGTTTCGAAATTCAAACGCGTTTTATATCGAGCCTCGAGGCACGAGCTTGGACGAGAAGGTTGGTTCATTGGTCATTTACGCCAGTCTCATTAATATCTGAATATCGAAACTTTTGTGATTTTTTAACGAAGAAGTAGTCTGGGGCTGATTTGAAACCGATGCTTCATGTATATATACCTATTTCTACTGCAGCGGTAATATAGTTTACGATATATGTATAGCAAAGAATATACCATTTAGTATACGATTTGTGAATGAAACAATTTCGTCCAAATAACGACTGTTAATTGTTTATCTGTTCAATTAAAAAAATGCAGAAAATTTCCATTTATTTCTGAATTTAGAAGTCAACAATATGCAAACTTTATTCAACTTCAGCGCGTTTTTTGCAAGTTATTGGGAAATACATTGGATGTAAGTTATAATAAAAGTCGTAAAGTCAAATGACGATGTGATAACGTTGTATGTAAGAAATTCTGCCAGAAAAAGGGTCATTTGACCCGTCGTGGTAGGTTTAGTGATAAAAGTGTCTATTTTTAAACTGTATCGCTCGATTGATTCCAAGTGAATTGACAAGCAAACATACGCTCGTGGTCAAAAGTTTTGGGATAAGTACTATATTTATTTCAAAGGTGGGAAGAGATAATATATTTGAGATATACTTTGAATCATAAATGAATTTTACAATTTCGATTCCATGGAAATACACGTGAAGAACAACTGCTGTAAAATTGACTTTGACTTTCAAATTTCAATGTCAAAAAAAAATTTTTTTCTTTTCTTGTATTCTACTCATCACGAAGAAACCACAGGTTTTGAAAATGCTATAAATTGCCATAGTGTGTAAGCACAGTGAAAAATTTTTCTCGTGACTGAATCTACGATTGAAGCTTCCCCTTTATAACGGTCTCAGAAAATTTGATGCATGATTTTTTTCTCGTTATTTTATTGAACTTTGAATATTGAGCTTAGAAAATTCTAAAATCGTCGTTAATATTCGGTTTCGCGGAATATTCAAACTTAAGTTTGCTAAATTGTTCGAGGAAACAATTTATTACAGTAAGTTTGTTACAAAGGAGAGATTGCAATCTTCAAATCCGTTGTAGATCACGTGGAAATATTCTCGCATACTGTGACAATTTATAGCATTTTCGAGAAGAAAAGTGCCTTCACTCTGTCATCTTCTTACAATTGATACAGAATAGATACAAAAATATCTTACAGTTAATGTTAAAATTAAAAAGCTTCGAGTTTACTGTTGTACCATTTTTACAAAATTACAAAATATCCCCATATATCCGAATATTTGATGCGAGTCACTGTATTTTGAGATTTCTTCTCTCAAAAAAAAAAAGTAACGTCAATCCAAACGTGATTCTGTGCAAATGACCCTTTCAATACACGTGAAAGCTACACATAGAGAGAAATAGTCAAAAGAAACGTTGGATTGTAGTCGAATTATGCCCAAAAGTAGGACGATATAACCGGATGAGACTGCAGTTTCGAAAGTCATTTGGCGTAATTGTTCCGTTTCGATCGAATTATCTCGGACAAATCCGCCGAGACGCATCAGCATCGAAAGACATTAGGAGAAACACTCCTGGCGAGGCGCATATCAGCAATGCGACAAGACGCACCGGCCGTAATTTCAATTAAACACATTCCAAGGGACACCGTGAGCCGTGAGGCGAATTCTCGGCCGCGGAATATCGACATCGCGGTCCTGAGTGGTTTCACTTGCTCCGATGAATCCACCGCGATCGATCGGCTCGAGCATGTTAATCAGAGACCAACGTCCCGATCCGTCCGATCGAATTATCCGCCGTCAACGACCAGGCATCGTCATCGGGGAGATTCTTCCTGCGGTTTCGTTCTTCCGTGACTCTTTCACATCCCTTTCTCCGGTTATTCTCGAAATTTCTCAAATTATGCAGTCGTGTATCACGCACGTTGGGCAGAGAGGAAATTTGGGTTGAGTCGAAAGCTCGGTTGCGACAAGATCTGCAATCTTTATTGCGAAAATGACGCATCTAGATCTGTTAGGTATCGCAAACCTACATATTAACACTTTCGAGAAAAAACATTCTTGCAATAATATTTTACAGTCACACTTCGTTCGACTTAATTTGTGAGGATATCGTATAACACCATTCGCTGTGATATTATAAATAAAAAAACGAAGACGTCTAGCTAAAATCGACTCATTTCTTTCAAAATTGGACTTGCACCACTTTCAAAAAAAAAGGCTCACACAGTGTTTCAATTGAAATCTTTAACCATTCAACTGAGCATTTTTTTATTTATATCAATATTGTCCAATTCGAAATTTTTTAGTTGACAATGTTCACTTTTGGTTACTAATGGACTAGAAATGGCCCCTAGTCTGGTCAGTCTAATTTTCCGAAATCCAGGATTAGGATCTTCGTTGTTACAGATTGGCGTTAGTGAATTTCAAAGATTTTGGAAATTCGTTCCCAACTTTGTCAAAGCGAGGCGTTGCGCGACAGTTGAAGATCGTCCCCACGGTGACGCGTTTAGGATGGAATCGGTTTAACGATGGTTAACGCCACTGTCGTGGCAATTTCACGGTTCGGTTCGCCGGTCGGAGAACATGGCGAACGTTTCCGCGAATTGTGATCGATTACGCGCGTAGGTGAAACTTCCGATCCGGCCACCCCTGCGAGGGACGAGTTGATGCGTCAGAGGGAAAATTGGAAAAGTGTCGGATGAATCGAATTTGCCATGGAGGACAAACGTGTCGAAGATACCAAGCGAAACAACCGAATCGTTACCATTAATCATAAAAAGTCGACATCTCTCCCGCGTATAATAAATAATTACTTAATCGTTTTTAAAGAAATTGAAGTGAAAAAAATTTACGATACAAACTTCTATTTATATATTTTATTCAAAATCATTCGAGTATCTAGAAATAGGCTGTTATAAATGTATAAAATTTCCATAGAAAATTGGTCATTTTTACCACTTTGATAATTCTAGTGTTAATTATCTTAAGAAACTTGATTGATACAGTGATATTAAAAATATTATTTAAAATATTAAATTTAATAATATAGAATATTAAAAATATTAATATTTAAAATATTAAATTAAAAAATTTTTAATATTAACATTTAAAATATTAAATATAAAACACTTGATTCTGATTATACTTCTTTATTAAGAACACTAGAATTACACTGATGACCAAAGTATGATATTTGTGGCAAAGAAATTGCTACATAGTGTAAGGTAAAAGTTAATAATACAAGCTTTTATTAATATATTTTATTAAAAGTCACTAGAGTATCTAGAAATACACTCTTACAAATATATAAAATTTCCAGAGAAAATTACAAATTAGTCATTCTGACCACTCAAACAGATAGTTCTGTTAATTATTTTAAGAAACTTGATTGATTTAAAATATTGAAAAAGAAACTTGAGATTGTATCGCCTTTGCAACGACAAGAAGATGGATGTGACTGTGTAAATGCATCTGTAAATGAAAGTAGATAAATTAAAATTTGCCTGCGTGTATAATTTTTAGCTAAAGTTAGGTTTAGGCTAGGTTTAAATTAGATCTAGGTTAGGTTTAGATTCAAGTTCATGTGATTTTTGTTGAATTGAAAAGAAAGTTAGATTAGGTTGGGTTAAGTTCAAGTTCGTGCGATATAAGTTTAATAGAAAAGAGGACTAAGACTTAAATACGACTGACGACATAGCGCTGCATGGCATTAAAAAAATTGATTTTGAATTTGATTAAAAAAAAAAATGTTGCAAGTATTGCAAGTTATTACTTCCCTTCGTTCAGCGGAACGGATTTAGCTAATAAATTTGTGTTTGAACTTCGAAGAAGGTAGTCTTACGTTTGCTGACTCGCCAGTATGTGTGTAACTTCGAACTGCTCGCGTGCAGCGTCGCGAAGTTTCTCGAGGCAAGTGCGCCTCGGTTGGAACAACGCGGATGCTCGGATCGAAACAGAATGCACAATCATTATTGGAACGACGAAATATTACGAAACGGTAATTCGACGTCAGTGAGAGCCAGGCTTCACTTAGCATTGCTGAGATGTACACGCGACGTGTGCTATAACGTGTGCGCTCGGTATCGAGAAAATCGGTTGGCAATCATTCCGCGGTTCGTCATTAGCTAACTGCGGATTTTAGTTCTAAAAATCCCTCGTGGGACACTTAATGAAAATCAAGCACGTCGAAGGCAATTCAGCTGCTCCTGTTGTAAATTTTTGCGAAAAGAAATTAAAGAAAAAAGGAGGAGGGATTTCTAGTCGACAAAAAATTAACGATCCATCGTTGTTGCAAAACTTAAAAATGGTGAAAAGAGATAATAAAATTCGTAGAACAAAAAGAGTTGAAAAAAAAAATAACTTTAAGAAATTCAGTTGACTTCAATGTGGTATTTTTCAAAGCAAGGGTACCCAGTATCGTGACTTCTTACGGAGTAAGCGAAATCAAACGATTTTTTACAAAACACGTAGCAGTTTTGTTGGTAATACGAAGTAAACATACCACCAAGTGACATTTTTATTACTTTTTATATGAAATTTGGAGTTTTTAAAGTAAATGGAAATTTTTTATTTTACACGAATTTATTGTTGTTGCTTTTTTTTATTTAATGTCGCATTACGGATCGGTTGTTTGCAATTGCGCAGAAAAGATTGGTGTTCTTCAGAAATGCGATCGTGTTTTCTACACAGTCCTTGCAAATGAGGGTTTCTGGTTTTATGTTGCAACTTAGTCTGACTTGCTCAAATTTTCTGCATTCGTATAAGAAATGTTTGCCTGTTTGTTACATGGTGTGCAGTAAGATGGTTCTGATTTATCGTCCTTACTCTAATCATTACGATTCTTTCGCTTCTATATTTACCGTCGGGAACTGGGTTGTACAAGTCCTCTGACGGACCGGGTGGATTTGGTCTTTTTGCTAGGTTCCAAATTCTATTCCAGTCTTCTTTTATTGTTACCTTAAGTTCGTTCATTAAGTCTCGATCGCTGCCAGTAGATCGTAGAGAGCGGCTTCTTTAGCTAACTCGTTTCCAGTGATTCCTTGATTCAAGACAAGATTCAAATGAAGGTTAATCAATTCGGTGTATTTTTCCTGAAAATTTCCGAATGATTTCGTGCTTGTCGTATTTACTATACACGTCGAACGGGGGTAATCGGCACAAATAAATCGTACTCGATATGTAGTTGGAGCAACTCGACAGGAAGAAGATTACGCGTGGCCTGGCGATTTTGATAAAAAAAAAAAAAAAAAAGAAAGGAAAAAGAAGACAGTAAGCGTTGCGAGGTGACCGTCCGTTAATAAAAGAAAAATCTAATCAGCTCGTAGCGAGGGGGTTGCGCGCGTTGCACCCTCCATTGTGTGCCCCGTGCTAGATTTCTCACTTAAAGATAGCCGGCCAGGGCCTGTGTATAGCGTGTAATATGGTACGAAGGAGATAAGGGCGACATGTATGTCGACGAGTCACCCAAGATAAGCCGAAGAACCGGCACCGGTGTTACCGTGGGGGAACTTCCTCATTTCTCAACCCCTTCCGCACTTATCGTCCGGGGTATGCGCCATTTCCATACAGCTAATGGCGCGCCGCGAATAGCGAAACAGCATTTCGTTTTAATGGGGGACCGTGTACATAGCCCATCTTACAACGGGGGTTTTGGCAAGTTCCTGTCGTTGTCCTCCTCCTTTCCTCGTCCTCGTCCTCGTCCTCGTCCTCGTCGTCGTCGCAAACTTTCTCTTCGTTAAGTACTTTGGCAACACGTCCTTCAACGTTTTTATCCTCGACGACGGCGAGCTGGAATTTTCTAGCCGTTCGCCTTTAAAAACTTGTCCAACCCGCGTTCCGCGAGACGTTCTCCTCCCCTCCTTGATTGCTCGACAGACAGGACTCCTCTTCCAGGCGAAGTTTTTCCTCCAACGCTCGGCTTTCACGTTCGACCATCGCGGATGGAAGAAACTCGGCGCGCTAATTTGGCCCGATTTCGCCGAGTAAGATCGAAAGTAAGCAGCGAAAGAAGAATCACGCGGCTAAACTGAGTTTATTCGTTCTCAGTTCGAGCGATTCGCTGCCCAATTGTGGCGATGTACAGTTTCTCCCGCGCCACCGGTGATACCTACGAGTTTTTCAACAGCAGGCAGCGGTGACAATATGATTCATAAATAATTGGTTTCACCTGGAGGCTGGACGTTGAGCAAGGTGTATTATACGGGAGCGTTGTCTCATTTAATTCGGGGAATTCAGCCGGATTCGAGAGAGAGCAAGCTCTTTTCATGCATGAGAAGGCGAAACTTCCTCCGCGCGGGTATTTGCAAAATAGTTCCCGGGTATTTGCAAAGAAGACTGGTTTCCGAGGGTAATTTCTAGACTAGGCGGTCGCCGGGTTTCGTTCCGCGCATTATAATGTCAGATTCGCTGACGACGCAGCGGCGAAAAGAGAGAGAGAGAGAGAACGTTTCCCTCGGAGAGATCTTAGAACGTGCGCGTGTATGTGTGTGCGTGTGTGTGTGTGTGGGGCGGTCGATGCATTTTTCAATTAGAGATTCGTTTCAGAGCGCAGCGCGCACGGGCTCCCGAGGACTGTTTCTCGTGGGAAATCCGCGTATCGAAGCAACCACTTGACCGCAAAGGGTCGAGGGAGAAACTGTGTTTGAAAAGTCCGGCAGCGGAAGGAAAAAATCGCTCGACGGTCGGTGGCAGGTTGATTTCCTATCGACGCAATCGACGAAATTGATCGTAAATTGATCGAGGAAGGGAACTTGTCTTCTGCTTTTATAAAATTCGATCTTTAATTTATTGGATGTTGGATTAAGAGAATAAAAATACCGAATTTTTTTTAATACAATATTATATTATATTATAACATAATTATACTAGTTTGATGCAAAAATATTTTTTTTTTCTTTTTAAATCAATTATTTTATGTCGCATCAACTTCGTGGGTTATTAGCGACATCAGAAGGAGGGATTTTTATATATGTTGTTGTAGATCTTGGCGTGTTTCAGATATTGTAACAGGCTTGATGCTGTTCCACTGTCCATTAGGTTGTCTTTTAGGGTGGGCTTGACTCTGAGTTGCTTTCTTAGCAGTAGGTATACTTCGTATTGTAGTATCTTCTTTGGTGGCAAGAATATTATAATGTATTTAACAACAGATATTTGTTAAACTTGAGATGTATAATTACGTATTGTAATATCTTGAGGAACATTAACATGTAAATAATCCAATTCATACTATATGTATGTTATATTCAAATATATGTCATAGTATATCATATTTAAATATATTATAAGTTTCGTTAATAATTTTATTCTGGATATTTTCTCAAAAATTTGCTTGGAAACTCTTACAAGGCTAATAATTTATCCCAAATTTACCTCTTGGCTATGGGGCTTTTAAGAGTCGTCAAATACAAAATATATGCAGATGCTGTAAAATTGAATTGAATTATAAGCGAGCAACACTAGTTCCTTTTTTTTTTTCTGAAAAAATTTAATTTAAGCTTATTAACTTCATTAATATTAATATTAATATTAATAGTTATTAATATTAATCAAATTATTGATCTTTCAAAAAAACTAGTGTTATTCCCTTATTAATAATAATCAATAATAATTGATATTAATAGCAAGGAAATATTTAGAAACGATGTAAAAAGAGCTGGTCAAGTCCAGTCTGCAATTTGCAAACATGTTTCATTTTTCACGAAAACATTTTCACAGCTAACAGGTTGCTGAAACTTGCTCAGGGACATAAAATTTAAAATTTCGCCAGAATTTAATATTTTTTGTTTTTTGATACTTCTTGTGCTTTTTCCAAATTTCTGTTCCAATTGTCTCTTTCTAAACTTCTAAATTATCGTCACGAGGAATCACAACGCGAACAACCGCGGCCACGTTGAATTTTCTACTTTGATAGCAAATGGATGGGGATTCTTGGCGCTTTGAAAGCGCGCCGACGTGTATCGAGATGCGCACGAAAATCTGACGGGAGTGTGACGAAAATCATCCCCTAACGGCTAATGGAATCATTTGAAATGCAAATTCGAATTCGACGGAATTATCGCCGGCGTGACTCGAGCACAAGAATTTTCTACGAATTGGATTTTCGCCCGAAACAGAGAGATTCAGTTTTCAATGTGAAAAACGAAGCGCGCTCTCTCTCTCTCTCTCTCTCTCTCTCTCTCTCTCTCTCTCTTTCGGAGGAGGAGGAAGAGGAAGACAGTTTTTTTTTTCTTTTCTCAAACGCAAGATTAATAGAGACAATTTTGTCCCGTGTAACTTTGACTCAGTTTCATCGGAAATGAGAACGTACGTAGCAAAGGTGGAGAAGATTGCAAAACTTGCGAGGCGATTCACGAGAGTGCTGACGATTGATCTCTCTCTCTCTCTCTCTCTCTCTTTCTCTCTGCGAGAAGGCAACACAAATCGCCCTCGGAGACGCGCGGATTTGGATTTTCTGGTAATTTCCTTTCTTCTTTTTAGAGAGAGGGAGAGAGAGAGAAAGAGTCGCCTGAATTTCTCGTTTCACTCGAGCGAAACGGGCCACGTGTACGGGCTATCCGTACATACGCGGGGCTAACAAAATTACACCGCATTTCCTAGCGGAGGATCTGAAACTCGTAGCCGACCATAATTCGCGGACCGCACGGCCACTATACACCGGCCAGAATCACCGCGGAAAACACGAAACGGATGCAGTCTAGCCACGGACGCGTCCTCCACGGCCGCGTCACGGTCCAGCTCCGAATCGCGTCCATTATTTCTGCCGGAAAGAGCCAGCTCGATCCGTTTTCCACGAGCTCGGAATGGAAGAAAGAGAGGGAGAGAGAGAGAGAGAGAGACCGAGAACTGTGGAAGCCTCAATTTAGGAAGAGTCACCGAGCTGAATGCATGCTGAAGCGTTTATCAACGCAATTGCGGTAATCTCGAAAGACGTAATAATGACGCGATGTGTATGCATCGCAGACGTTGCCGACGTGTGTTAAACACGCACGCGGCCAGGGTCTTCCGCCTCTTTTGCCTCCGACATTCAGCAGGAGTGGCTGGCTGTTGATGGTCCGTTCGTTCGTCGCGCTCTGCCCACGGATACACGCTTCGTTGCCTGCCTTAAACCGCGTCCGTAACGCCGACTCTCAGCCAAGAACGAGGATCGCCGAACGAGCTGTATCCCATAATGTCCTGATCGATGCTTCCTGCAGGATCGAAGAAGCGGGGGAGACGCTTTGTGAAAGACTTGTGAATTAACTTAGGAAATAGTTGTTAAGAAATTATATAATTATATAGTATATTTATATATAATTGTATAATTATTTAGTATATTTATATATGATTGTATAATTACATAGTATATTTACATATAATTGTATAATTACGTAGTATATTTATAATTGTACAATTATATAGTATATTTATATATATTTATATAATTAAATTTAATGTAAATATAATTATAATTATATAACTAAATATAATGTGAATATAATTATATAATTATATAGAAAGTCGAAAATAATTATTAGAAAATTAGGAAGTAATTAGTAGAAATTCGGAAATAATTATTAGGAATTTAGGAAGTAATTTCGCCACTATTTCCTAATTTTCTTCGAAAAGAAGAAAAAATTCGTTCTTCCCGACAAAAATAGACAAAGATTCGTAAGCGGCTGAGCACAACAATTTTCTAGAAATTTCGTGGATGATTCCATAGTGTTGAAGCGCGCGAGTTCTTTCTCTCGTGCCTTGGATTGCGATCCTTCGAGTTCGACGCGATCGACGAGCCGCGATATCGTTGCCGGCTAATTACCGTCCTTCCGCTAATTGCGCATATAACGAATCGCATTTTCGAACCGTTGAATCGTCCCGTCTTCTTCTTCCGTGTTCTTACTCCACGGTTCCTTCTCTCCGGCCGAGTTTAAAACGTTCCACCGAGTACGAACGCAACGAAGTGGTAGGTCGGAAACGACCGGAAATTGCACGGTCTAAATCTCGCGCCGTCGTGAAGATTTATCGCTTATAGAATTAGCGGCGATCGCCTTGCGGCTGTTGAAATTTTCGAAAAATTTGGTCCTTCCTCTTTCTTCGACAGATCGCTTTCCTCTTTCTTTCTTTCTTTTTTTTCTTTTTGGAAAATATTTTTTTGTACGATAAATTACTCAGCAACTAGAAGAAAAAAATGGATGGTAACGATCAAAGAGAGTTATTCACCTTTTTGCATTACAAATTTACCCTTTACAGATCGTCATTATATTAACCCTTTCGCAAATCAAATTCATCTTGTACTCTTGATATACTTTGTTATTTCTATTACTGTACTATTCTTCGTACATTGATGATGTCCCGTTGAAGAAGTTCTTTGCAAGAAATATCTCGACTGATCCTTGAAACCATAAACATTTTGTAATTAATCGATCCTACAGATTGTCATAATTATGAATACATGTTACAGATACACCCGCTAGATCTTGCTAACTAACAAATGGAATACAGCGAAACATGTATAAAACGGAACTAATCCCATAAAAAAAACTTGTGACTGCCGATAACTGTATCGAAATCCACACGATCTCAAACAATAATATTATAAAAAATGAAAATAATTGTAACTAAACAATTAGACTCATACACACGGAACAAATAAAAAAAAAAAAATGTTACAGATGAATCTACTCTGTAAGAGTATTTTCGGTGTCAAATAAATTAATTCATTTCTTTTGTTTTCTCAAGTATTATCGCTCACATGCAGTAAAATTTTGATTTCGTGGCAATAACTTTACTTTACTTTACTCGGACTTTATTTCCATCGCGATAGAACAGAGATTCGTGGATGAACCGCGAAACTGTGAATTTGATTTGCAAAGTGATCGAGAACGCGATCGGCGAAACGGCCGATTTATGGCGCAAGAGGAGGAATGCAGAGGTTAATTCTCAGTGCAAAACCCGTATCTCAATTTCAGGATGAAGAGCCCGGTCCGTAAAAGGTGAAAGCCTCTGTTTGCCTCTGTTCTCTGCGAATGTCGATCTCCACGCGAATTCCGCACGCGCTGTGGAATCCCATCGCAGATATTATGGTAACGCGCGATCAATTAATCAAATGACGCGAAATATAAAAGGGCCGATTGAACGCCGAGGGAAAAACGCGGCCGCATAAACGTGACGAAAACGTGACGTTCGTTGAACCATCGTATCCACTTGAGTCGCATAATTGAATGGAGTAAATTCATCCTGCGTGTGTGTGTGTTTCAGCTCTCTTTCCTCTCTCCGCCCTTCTCCCTTCTCGTTTAACGTCAATTTCAATCGGGCGCGGTTAATTGACGTCTACCGCCGAAAGAAATGTATTTGATGGCGGTTAAACGAATTCCGTCCTCTGCCCTCTCTCCCGTAGAACAGGAGGGAGAGAGGATTGAAAAAAAGAGAGAGAAGGAGGGAAAAGGGAGAAAAGGTAGTAGGTATCAGTATTTTATTCCATCGCGAGAGACGTTTGAAAGACGAGAGCAGCGGCAGTGGCAGCGCGCTGTATGCATGTATGCATGAATTCGCTTTGAATACGCTTTGTTTTCGCCCCCTCCCCGAGAAGGCAATTTCGTTAACGATAAGGACAAGAAGCGCCGATGATTACTCGCTGAAAATTACTGATACCCTCGGCTTTGATCGTTCCACGTCTCTTCCTCCCCGTCGCTTACGGCGAGCTTTGTTGTTGCTTTTGTCCTCTTCGTCGTTTAGCCAAACGTTCAAACATCCAAATGTTGCAAAACGTCGTACAATTAGCCGAGTGATCGGAACGAAAGACATAGAGGAAGGTGCTACGAGACGATCGTGCAAACTCGAAACGCACCGGAGAAAATCCCATTTCCCCGAGCCGACTGTACGACTGTACGTTGGCTGACGAAAATAAATCTCCGCAATGAAATCAAAACAGGCAACAGGAAGAAGAAGGTGTGCAGGTCGAAAAGGCGGAAGAGAGAGGGGTGGAGGAAGACAGAGACAATCGGGGTGTTTCGCGGCGCATCTCGCGAGACGAGGGGTTGTAGCGGCATGCGTATAGACGGAAGCTCGTATTCGGCGGTTGAATACGCTTTGTTTTTCGTCGCCGGGCGAAATTCGGACGTGCACGAGGCGAGTGTAGAAGAACGATGAATTTAAACCGGCGACGAGCGGTAAGCGGAGAGAGAAAGAGAGAGAGAGAGAGAGAGAATCAGAGAGAATCGTGCCGCTGGGCAACGATTCTCTCTCGACGTGGAGAAGGAACGAGTGTCATAGACATAGACGACGATAGCCATAGAAGAGCACGCGAGAAAGGAAGAGGAACTACAAAGTCTGTGCATGTGTACGAGAAAGAGAGAGTGAGAGATAGAGAGAGAGATAGATTCGAGACGAAAGGAAAGCATAAGGAACACGGTTGGGAGGAGGACGATGTTCTCAGGCGCATCCTCGAAGGGCGCCCTTGTACTACTTGGATGGAATCCGGGTTCCCTTAATTACAACGACCCTCTTCCCTTCCATTAATAAACGGCCTAAACAAACTGCCGTCATATAAATACTTGGATTTCTACCTCGTCCAGTCTCTTCTCGTGCGTGGGAGGAGGGGGTGCAGCTTACAGCAGCCACCGGTCTCTGTAAAAGCAGAAGCAGAAGCAGAAGCACACAGGCGGTAGCTAGGATCGGCTGGCTTCGTTTTCTCTCTCTTTCTCTCTCTCTCTCTTAACGTTGTGTCGCTCCCTCCCCCCCCCCCCTACCTGTCCCCTCTGGCCTGCCCTTTTCCCTATAATTAAATTTGCACTGCGCTCCGTGAGTTTGGCTCCTCCGTTCATTTAATCGGACACCGGGCGTTAGTATAATTAAAAGCACATCTCTTTTGGAATTCGCCTCATCCGCATCTCGCACACATACACACACACACACACACACACACGCGCGCATACTTACACTCTCCATCTCTTTTTCTCTTGGCCCTCCTGCCATGACCCTGTCTTTCCAGCGTGCACCGACTCTCTGTTCCTTCTCTCTCTTTCTCTCTTTGTACACCTTGTCCGATAGACGGGTTTCTCTTTTTGTCTTTGGTCTTCAGCTCTGTTTCTACCCTGCCTCGCAGTCGCGCCCTCCCTTCTCTCTAGATGAGCATCCTCTTGTTCCCTAATTGCGAGCCACTCCGCTGTCTGTACGTGTTTTTGGCGTCTGGAAAACGCGCCGCGTAAAACGATCCTCGCGAGGCAAAACGGACCGCTTCATTCGCCAGCCAGGTCCTAGCCCACGGACTCTCCGTGTCTGTTTTCCGCTGTCGCCGCGCGGAAACGTTGCGAGTTATTTAATTACCGAGTGGGACTGATACCGCTTCTCCTCAGAATATCACCCCTGAGGGCAACGTGCAAAGATTTCACTCTTCTCGCGAGCTGGCTTTTTTTTTTGGATCTCCTCCATCTTCCCTGTGATTATATTATATTTAACTTCTTTAACTTCTTCCGCTGACAACTGATTCGCGGACCATAACGAGCGACCGAACAGTGTACAATAATTTATCGCTTTCTTTTTTGAACTTGTCGGTATGATGTCACTGGATAGAAATTGTCGAAAGGTAATAAATTTATTACTTGTCTTGCCTATTTTTGTTTTACTTAAATATACTTGAAACTAAAGAAATAAGAAGAATTGCAATTTTGGGACAAAATGTTCTCGACGTGTGTGGCACGTCATTCTAACGCAAGAGGTTGCTTGTGCTGGCAATTGATTGCGGACCATAACGAGTGACCGAACCGTATGCAACAATTTGTCGCTTTCTTTTTCTTTAGAACTCGTCAGTATGATATCACTGGATAGAAATTATTGAGAAGTAACAAATTTATTATTTGTTTTATTTAAATATACAAGTTTACTTATTTATAACATGTTATGCTATAATATGTATAACATAACCTATGTTATGCCTAATATAACCTATATTCTAGTCAAATACATTGACATTTAGCGTGTTTGCTATTAAATTATATTACAGATTAGAGCCGTATTAACGTTTAAGTAAAATAAAATTTTCTACAGTGTCAGTCAAAACGACATTACTTGTAATTATCCTTAACCAATTGCGCTGGTAACTGATTACGGACCATAACGAGTGACCGAACCGTATATAATAATTTGTCGGTATGATATCACTGGATAGAAATTATTGAGAAGTAATAAATTTATTACTTGTTTTGCCTGGACTACTTAAATATACTTAAAACTGAGAGTATATTACAATTTTGGGGCAAAAAGTTCTCGACGCGCGTGGCACGTCATTCCAGCGCAAGTAAAATGTTTCGTATTCTTTGATAAACATTTCCAGTGTGGCTTCGTTTGTACTTGGTTTATATCACGATTTTAACAGACGCGAGAGGAAGATGCGAGAACGTTCGCCGCGTTTTATCGTTATTAGTTCTCAAGGGAACGACGGGGGAGCGTTAAAATAGGAAAGCAAGCGTCGCTAGCGAGTTGGAACAAGTGGTGAATATGAAAAAGTCGGGCACGTGACGGCATAACAGCTATAAACTTAAATCTTATTTCGAGGCGGCGAAGTTCCCCGTTATGAAACACGTAAATCTTGTTATTAACCAAGTCCATTTGACCGGAGCTGTTTAAAGTCTGTTTTACTTCTTTTCATCCTCGTGAAACACGTACCTACGTCCACAGATTACCTCGGCTTGTTACGCAAAGCCACGCCGCGTCACGTTTGAGATAAAATGTTTTCACAAACGGCTGCCGGGCTGCATTAATAGAATCTTCGTTAGTTAATCGTCGTGACTTTTAACAAATTTCTAAAGATTTCTGCCAAGGTGAAGCAAAAAATAGAGAAAGTGATAATGCAATGTATCGTACCTGATAAAATGGTACGCTTCTATTAAAATTGAAACTCAAAGGGATCTGCAGAGTGCTCGTGCATTATCTAGATGTCATATCATTCCGAGAATTTTTCCCATTGAAACACACAATTCACATTCATTTCACTGAAATCAAACCCAGCGTGTAGAACAAAACTTGTTCTTACATTTCCACTAGAGATAAGAAGCTCGAGTCGACGATAATGGAGTATCGTCGATTAATTTCCAAAGCGAGAAACACTTTCCAAACGAGAACCCGCGTGCAATTTCCCTCCGAACGTGGAGACGAGCGCGTTTACGCTATTATTTTTGGCATCTGTCTCACCCTCGCTCAATAATTCACCCCTATTTATATTTCACACGGCGGCGTACCATTCGTTCATCCCTTAATACTCCTGATTCGTAGCACTCGAAGGACGATGTTTCCGTCTGAATATTTCATCGAGCCTTGCCGCCTGATCTTTAATTCCTTTATCCTCTCAAGACTGCTTAGCCGACGCGCGAGTCTAGCAACGAGCACCAGACAACACGATGAAATTTCCTACTCCTTTCGTCTATTTATAATACCGTTCTTTCACCGCCGGCGACGGCGTCGACTTCAACACGCACTCGTCCATCCTCCAACTCGTCGGGTTAATTCCAACGCGAGAGAATTCCCGGTGAATCCCCGTCGTCGTTCGTAAAGCGTCGAGCGTCGCTTCGTTCTCTCTATTCAATGGCGAGGTAATAGCTTTGGAATTTCATGGTTGGCGAATTTGTGCTTACTCGGCATTCGAGAGAAATAAAAACTTATGCACAGGGTGGAAAGAAAAGTCTACAGGGTGGCTGTCTACGTCTTCGATTTAACGGAAACCTACCGCAGAAATTGAATCTCAAGGTCGAGAAATTTTTTTTTTTTTCGTTGTATTTTACTTCTTGAGGAAGGTAAACCTCCTTCCAAGGAGCCGTAAGTCGCAAATGGATAGTTCTTTTGATAAGTGGCGAAAAGTTTCTTAATTTAATACTGCTGACGCGTGCGTTCTAACAGCGACTTAAGGATCTGGACGCGCAGATGTAATGTTTACGTTTCGATTAATGTTATATCGAACAGTTGGTTTTATTATTTGATCATTTAGACTCACGCTGATACTACAACTATCAAAGAAATCAAATGTTAGTGAAACCTAATCCAGAACCGTAAAGTCGCTGTTAGAACTCACGCGTATCTGCAATAGTGAATGATTAAGAAACTATTCTTAAAAGATGTCGCTTATTTTATTTACGAAAATAGTTTTACGTGTTATGCGACGGTAAATGAGGATTTTTCAAAAGTAGAAAGAAATGGACGATATACTTTATACAACAAAGAATCGATCGACTATTAATACGAAGTACTCGAATTGTCGATACTTACAATTCTTTTGAAGAGAAGAAGTCGTGCAATGAATTTCAAATGAATTTTCATTTTTCAACGCCGTAGTGGATTTATGAAAAAAATATTCTTTCACTGTGCAAAATTTCCAAGAGAGAAAATTGTCCCCTTTAGAATGACGTGTGACCATCTTTCGAGGAAACGAACTCGGTTTTCCTTTGAGTTTAGATTTTAAACAGGGACTTTTTTCAGAAGCATACCATTTTATCAAGTATATTACATTATTAATTTCTCTACTTTTTTCGACTTGAAGATTGAACTCTTTATTTTATGATAGCGCTCGGAAACTTAAATATTAGGCTTAGATGACGAAAATTCAAAAAATCGTCGTGCTTAAAGTTCAAAAACAAAAAAAAAAATCGTGCAGCAAGTTTTGAAAAATCGTTGTACAAGTGAAAACATCGGTCATTAAACTCATTGTAGATTCAGACGCCAAGGAAACTTTTCAGCGTGTTACGTGCTACGACGAATTTATAGAATTCTCGAAATTCACATTGAAACAAAACAGAAGATAAATTTCGAGAGGGCTCGAGCTCATTGTCTTTTTACAGAATTGCAATAGTCTCGATATCCAGCGAATGCTGGATCAAACCAGTTTCCTACTTGAAAACGCAGCGTGTTCCTTCTCGAAGCAACGAAACGAAACGGTTGTATTGGAACCAGCTTGCGCCGTGCTTGATCCCATCGCTACCGTCTCGCGTTCTCTCGCGTGCACCGTACTTCAACCGGCTGGATGGATTCTCGCCTTGCAATTTCACGAGTGTCGAGACAGTACTCGTATCCAGACGCTATTAAATATTGAGAAACGCTAGCAGCTTCGAAGCTCTGTCGTTCACGGTTCGGCCGTGGACGGGGAGAGCCTGGTCGACCGTATTTCGTGAAAGAAGAAGAAGAAGAAGAAGAAGAAGAGGAGGAAGAAGAGGAGGAAGAAGAAGCTGCTAGCGTCGCAGCCTTCCAGAGACCGAGAGAGAGAAAAAGAAGAGGCGAAGTCTTCGCCGGTGAGAGATCCTGGGACGGAAACTTCCTGACGGAAGTTGCCGGCGAGCAAGCTCGGTGGAAATAGGAATGAAAAAAAAAAAAAAAGAAAGGAAGAAAGAAAGAAAAGAGCGGCGAGATAAGACAGACACTTGTAACAAGTGGAATACGTGTCACGTAGGAGGCGAAGGCTGAAGTCTTTGAGAAACGAAGGTGCTCGCGCGGAGTGTCCGGATTATCTGCAACGCAATTATCTGGCGACCTACGTGGGCCAGCGTGTGAAATTAATTCTCAACAATGCTACCTACTACTCTCGGTGCGTGCGAGATGTTCTTTCGGACGAACAAACAGCGATTAGGCAAAATAAAATTACTGCCTCGTGTAAAATGTATACTGCGATTCTTTCCCTTGGACTTGTTGGTTGCTTATGTTTGATTGATTACGTCTGTATCTAGATTGAAATTATGATTCATATAGTATATATATAAATTATTGTTATATAATAATTATTATATATTAATATATATAATATATATAAATTATGGTTCATAAAAATATATTATCATTTATGTTATATCATATCATATATAATGCATGATATAATATACATGATAATATGTTCATATAAATTGTAACATATATGACATTGTGTGACGAATATCTCATTAAATGTCATTCAAGATTTGTACAAATCTGTTTCGATAGGAATTCAAAGTCTATCAGAAGACCAATGGCGTTGTTGATAAAGAATATTCTAAGTAAAGGTGTTTCCATTGTTTCGTCCAACCGCTGTATATAATACATCTGACACAGTCTACTCGGCGATCTTTTAGAAACACGTATCTTGAGAAAATGACGAGACCTCGAGGTTTGAAAGGCCCCTTTCCCTTCGAAAGAGCACTTTCTCCACCATCTTGAACTTTGACTTTGTCAAAGCCTTAAAATCCTGCCAACTTGCTAGCCTATAGTAACGGGACCTATTTCCGTCTCTGTTCGGAAACATCAACGTCATTTCATTCCACGAGTCCGCGAGTCTCTCATTAAAGACGACAGAGAGTTATATCGCAAGAACTTATCGACCCCCAATTACATAGTTGACGCACTTACCGACCGAAAATTTGCTCGTCAGTTTCGCTTCGCCGCCGACTAAATTAACGGTTAACGGGGCCCGGGTTCGCTCCGCGAATTCACATCGTGAAAAGTCGTCTCTGCGCTTTCTTTGATCGACTTCTCGGCCGATCGAGCTCGATAGATCGACCTTGTTTGGCGAAACGACGTTTGCAGTGAAAAGGCGGGGGTGTCTCGTGCAGATCCAAAGAGAACGGAGTGGAACGTCGCGGAGTGTCGCGTTCGGCGAGTATGGCGGCAGTGGGGAGGGGACGGCGAAAGAGAAAAAGAATCGAGGAAGAATGGGAAACACAGAGGGTGGAGGAAACATAGGGAGATTGGAATGCCTGTCTGCCAGAAGGAGCCAGAGAAAGAGAGATGGGAAAAGAAGAGAAGGGATAACGATCGAAAGGAGAACAGACGAAGAGGAAAGAGGAGTTGTGGTGAGTGAGTCAGGAAGGGGGGGGGGGGATGGAAAGGACCATGGCGGAGACACTTTCGCGAGATTGAGCTCGAATTCAATAAGGGATGAATAAAATATAAACCGAGCTGGCGCTGCGATCCTCGTCGGGTCTAAGGGTGGTCGACCCTTGTGTAATAAATAAAAACTATATCCTGAGCCGAACCGCGAACGTTAACCGGACGCTGTGTCCTTGCCCTCTCCTCACTTCCTTTACTTTTTTTTTCACCGGAATGTGTTCGGCCATTAAACACGTTTCCTTCTTCCGCCAGCGGTTTCCTGGAGAAGCAGGAGGATAATTGGTGGTGGTTAGGTTTAGGTTAGGGTTAACCTTTAGGGGCACGCAATTGTTAACCTCTTGCGCTGGAATGACGTGTCACGCACGTCGAGAATTTTTTTGTCCCAAAATTGCAATATTTCCTCAGTTTCAAGTATATTTGAGTAAATGTATTACTTCTCCAATCATTTCTATCCAGTGATATCATACCGTTCAAAAAGGCTTGTTCGAAAAGAAAGCAACGAATTATTGGCTACGGTTTGGATTTGGTCACTCGTTATGGTCCGCAGTCAGTTGTTTGGCGCAAGTGGTTAAAGAAAAGCGAGATTAAAACGCTGATTTAAAGTGAAGAAAGAAGAAAATATATTGTATTCTCAATCAGAGCAAACGATCATCATAAAAATCTCGCATTAATTAATAATAATAATACATTGACTAAAATAAATAGTTATTGTTGTAGTATCGTATTAAATTTCGTAATATATTTATTTAATCCTTTTGGGGCTCGAAATTTTAAAGAACAAAAAAACTCTACTTGCACGAAATTTTTTTTAACATAAAAGGGAAAGGGAACGTTTCTTTCAATTATTGAACATAAAATATTTCTTAAAATGAAAAATAGTAATATTTAAATAAATATTCAGCGATGCCGAGGCTGCTGCGGCCGAAATTATCGCATGCGTGCCGAAACGGAACGTTATTATTTTCCCGAGTTTGATCGCCTCAAGAAACTGTCAACGTTCTACCATTACGCTGCGACAAAAGAAAAATGGACGACGATCTCCGCGTGAAGGACAGATCGATTTCAGTACTTTTAACAGCTTGAGAAATAATTGGACAGCTCGCTGTCAAAGGGTGTGCGTCGCTCGAATCTAATCGAATCAGTTGCAGCGAGTTTTCTCAAAGAAAATCGTATCTCGCGCGGAAACCTCGCCGCGGCCCGCTCTTTGATCTTCTCCCACGGCGTTAAACATTATTCTGCCGGTGAATTGCTTCTTAATTAAGACGGAAGTACGGACTGTCTTCGCGGGCGCGGGTCAAGATCGAGAGTGAAAAGTTGCGAGAGGAGGAAGCGTCTCGCGGGATAAAAGGGGAAAAAAAAAAATAAAAAAAAGTTTCGCCGCGCGGCGCGGACCGCTCTCTTGATATTTGTTTTAACCGTTGCTGATGGAGAATCACGGGGACTCACGGCCCCGTTTCCCTGCGTTAGAATTTCCTCACGAGCGCGAATTGTTTGCTGTTGGAGTTTCCTAGCAACTTCCTCCCCCGCGTGACTCGGCTGTACTTTCAAACGGAGAGTTGCGCGTCCTTTAATTGGATCGCGCCACTACGCTTTTCGGTTAAGTTCGTTTCGGGGGAACGAAATTTTCAGAAAACGTCGGAAACGCGACGCGAGGAACGCGTTTAGCTGCGTATAAAACTGCGATCCCAGGAAAGTTGGCCAAGAAGTAACTGCAAATGAAAGGCAGGGATTTTTCAGGAGAAGCAAAAACTCTAACTCTAATGTATTGTCCATTACCTTGCGCCATTTTTCAAGTAACTTCACGATTCCCCACTTTGAAAAAGTTCTTATCTTTTTCCACAGAAAACAGTTCAATTCTGACACTCTCGTAGTTTGAAGACTTTTTCAAACCATGTATGTACATCGAATGATTTTTCATGATCTTGTACAGCAAGTACAAGATCATGAAAAGTCCTTTTCGGAGTGATAGTACAAGATCAAGAGTCCTTTTCGGAGTGGTAGTACAGCAAAATATGATAAATTTCCATTTTGAGACAAACATTTGTTAACGAGATCGTGCATTTTTTTTTTCTGAAACAGGCTTGAGCAGCCAGCTAATACAAGATGCATTTGCGATTTATAATGAAGTTAGTTACATTTTAAGATATACGCGTTTACAATGATGTTAGTCACATTTTAAGATATACGTACGTATTGTTCCCAATGAAGTTAGTCACATTTTAAAATATACGTACATATCGTTCACACTGAAGTTAGTCACATTTTAAGATATACGTACATATTATTCACAATGATGTTACATTTCAATATACACGTATAGTAAATTCATTTAAATATATACATACACATATAGCGAGTTCATCTATCAGAAAAAAAACGCAGTTATTTCCTGGCCAAGCCAACATATCTATACAGAGAGACGAAATAATTTCTTTCGATGCAAAATCTCGTCCAACGTCATCCGAAACAAAGAGCACACTTCTTCTCACGATGGAGACTGGCCGATTGTTCTCGAGAGCCAAGATAAGCGAATAATTCGCTTCGTACGGTGTGCACACGGGCACGGAGAAATCAATTATCGAAATGTCGAAGTTGCGGAACATCGTGTAGCAGTATTTCAGCATTAAAGTGTTCGCGGGGGCACGAACAAGTGGAGGTTGCCCGCTGGTTAGGTCATCGGGGAAGAAAGAGCCAGAGAGATAGAGAGGAGATGGAAGGCGGAGGAACACCCGGCCAGCCAGCAATATTTCGCGTTCATAGCGTTGCTAAGCCGCAACTAACCGCCTTGTTAGGAAGTTACTCCTCCTCTCCGGGACTCCTCTCTCTCTCTCTCTCTCTCTCTCTTTCATCTTCTTCCCTCTTCCGGTTTCTCTCTCCTTTCCCCCCTGTTTCCGTCTCTGCTCCTACCTTCTTCCGCGTTCTCACGCCATCTCTTGCTTCGCTGCTTCTTCGCCAATTCCGCGTATGTTTCTCCACGCCGTCCTCTTTTTCACCCGCGTTGCATTCGACTTTTTTCATCACCTCTACCGTCCAATCTGCATTCCTGAAGCGCCTAGTTTCCTGCTGTTTATTTTATTATTTTCCGTTTCCTTTGTCCATACGCCCCCCTGGTTAAAACCGTATCATTCACTTTTACCTTTGTCTCTCTCTGCTATTTCCGTCTTTTCCTCTCGCCCCCTTTCTTTTCTTTCCCTTCTGTTTCATTTTGTACAACACGCTCTCACGCGGCACGCAACGATCCTCCTGTTGCTTCTCCAACTGTCTTTTTCGTTGCTTTCTCTTTCTCTCTCCTCGTTTTTTTTTTTTTTTTTTTTCGAAAATCGCTGCGACTGTTCTCAGATCCGCGTTGACTCTAATTAGCAGACAGATCTCTATTCTACAATGGAACTTTCGTTGACCCTTTAAGTCGAAGATCGACGCAAGGCGCAACTAAATTACGAAAATCATAATTTCTCATTCGAGTGAAACCGAACGACGCAGGGGAGCTGTTATTGAGCATATCATTGTTTTGTTCGAAGCACTCGGGATTTAAAACTTGAAAATGTGTTTGCGAATCGAGTTATTTGAACTTGCCAAACGTGACCAAACTTATATTCCAGACAACGAAATATTCATTGTTTAAATCACGTGAATACCTTATATCTGCGTTAGATCCATTTCGCAAAGAAATAAAACTCGCGTATTGATCAAATTGTTCAGTTGTTTTGTATTGAAATTTAAATTTCAAATTATTTGAAAATTTTTGATTATTAAATTTTAAACGATTCAAAGTCCATTTAGTAATTCATTCGGGCGTAAGGAGACTGTTCATCTCGTACACTAATAGTTGTCAGTCGGTTGGTCAGTATCTGTGATCTCGATGGAGATAAAACTTAAATTTTCAAGGTAACGTTCTTTACATATCTGAACTGGTATTTTTTTTTTTTTTTTTTTTTTTTTTTCTACCAGCTACACGAACTGCAATGAAAAGGGTACAAAAAAGAACGAAACATCAATGACTTTGAAAACTCCGAGAAGAAAATATTCTTGCCAGTCACACTGGCCTTTGGATACCATTCATGTTAGGCGAGAAATATTCGTTGCATCGTCGCACAGCTCGAAAAGATATTTAGGTGACTTCGCTTGAATGGACCACCCTGTGTATGCAGGATCGCAGCACTCAGAGATTTATTAAAGCATCGTTCACGTTCCTCCGTTCGCCTGCGATCAATCGGTTTCACTCTGCTTCGAATTTGGCCCTTCCTTCATCTCCCGCCGGTCTTGTTGGCCAGTTTCCTCTTTCGGCTCGTCTGCCAATACAACGGGCGGTAAATCATAACTTGAGAAATTCACGCGGTACACGCCAGACACCTTTAAGGTCTACGAGAGAAAGATCTCTCTCTCTCTCTCTCTCTCTCTCTCTCTCTCTCTCTCTAGAGATACTGCTGCCCTTGCAAACCTTTGATAACTGAGTACGTGCCGCCTCGCGTTCTGCCACCCCTAGTGACGCGCACCGCACCTTTGCCCGTCTTCTCCAACAAGCTATCGTTCTGCCCTGTATCTTGATTGTACGTGTTGTTCTCGAACGTACGTGCCGGACCTGTCGTCTGAGATACACCGTTTCGAGGTATACACGCTCCTCGGGGATTTCAATTTTTACAATTTTTTTGAGAGCAACAACGAGGACAACGGGGTGTTTGATGATTCTCAAACTACCAAGAATTTCGAGACTTTTTGCAGACCTTGCGCGAACAACTACGTAACGACCGTGAGGCATCGTGAATCGTACTACTCGATTCACAGTTTTTCTGTAATCAGCAGAAATTAATAATCAGACTTTGGTAGGAATCGTGTTGCGCAATGTCACAACAGCCAGTCTCCTACCCAGATATCGTTTTTCGTGTCGAGCATAGGCATTCGAAAATGACGAAAAAATGACGAAAAACCGAGAGAGAGAGAGAGAAAGAAGCGTGGGCAACGAGGAACGTGTGGAACGTTAAACCAACGCTCGCGTGTCGATTTGAATATCGAGACGATAGAAAGTGAACTCTGTGCGCCCGAGAATTTCCAGCGTGGGCCTCGACGCATTGTCTCGTCAAGGATCAACTCTTCTCGTTCCCGGGGTTCGCCGGTGGTATTACGGTTGAGCGCGTTAATCTTGATACGTGTCTTGTCAAATTTATCTCGACCGATATACGACGTTATTAAATACGTGACCTTAGCCAGTTTCACGATCCACGTCGTCGACTTGTAATCATCATCGGCCCCTTCGTTTTTCCTTCCTCCGCTGGGGCGGTGCGATAACTTGCTCCGAAAATGCAACCGCCGCGCGACCCGGGTGGAACGTTAAACGCGCGGGATTATTTTATAAAGCGGAGGGAACAGAGAGATGTACGAGCCGCGTTACTCCCCCGCCGTTCTATTTCCGATGGTGTATCCTAATTTCGCGCCCGCTGTTACGGGCTCCACTTTTTTTCAGTTAGCAACGTTATTATCGAGAAATGAATGCGCTCCCCGGTATCACGAGTTATGGAAACGCCGCGTGCACGGAGATCTCGTAACTCTTTGTTGTCCTCCTCCCTCTCCGCGCAACCACCTCGACTCGTTGTTGTTTCGTTTTCGATTTTTAGACTATTTTTTTGATTCTTTTTTTTTCAAACTATCGCGATGATTTCTTTGTTTTCTTCTTTTGTCAATCGTAGTTGATTCGACTCGAGTATATTAATTATTCAGAATTATCGTCGTGATTCCTTTAGAATTTGCTCATGCCAGTTGTCGAGTGATTTTAATTACCGAGATATCAACAGCTGGGATTACACGGTCATTCGTTCGAACGAGCGATAGATTAAACGCAGAAACGCGATATTCGTGAAATTTATTCAATTCTCTTTTCACGCGGTGGATCACGCGTTCTCGAGAAAAAAAATACATCGCGTCACATTGTGTAACAATAATGAATTCCAATGATTGGTATACCGGGCCTGGAAAAACAATACATTGAACCACAGTGGTAAAACTTTGCTTCAAATATCCTACAGAACGCTACATGTTTCCTTTTTCTTCTTCTATATTCGAGTACACATTGCAAATTTGTTGCGTGCAAATACTCAATGAAATATTATTCACGTTAAAATTCCACGTGAATCGAAACAACTCGTGCAAAGAGAGAGTGAAAATTGTCTGTTTCTCTCTTTCTTTCAAATTCGCGTTAAATCGAAATCGCGTGAAAGAACGCGAGTGTATTTCCCCGCTCGAAATTGTCGCCCGATCGTTTATAAATCAACCATCTTGCAACGTTGAAAAAAAAACAAAAAAAAAAAAAACAACAACAAAACGGCAGGGGCGAGCCCCATTAACCGTTGTTTCCGTGCCAAAAAATATAATCCTTCCTCCGTCCGCTAAACGTCCTGAATAAACGACGCGATCCGATGGTGCCGTGCATTTCGCGCGCGATTTCACAGATGATTAACGGCGCATCGTTCTTTTATGTTTCAGGTACGTAATTCAAATGGATTTCCTGTGTCCTCGCCGTCTATCGATCCGGTCCGTGAGTAAATGGAACTTATTAATTAGTTAAAACCGTGCCGGTTGTACAGCGCGTTTCAAAAAAAGGGAGAGAGAGGAAAAAAAAGAAACAGAAAAACCTTGCCCCGGTTATACACGAACATCAACGAAAATCGAAACGCAAATCATTCGTCGGACGGGTGAAAAATACACTGTCACACAGTGTACAGTGTTCGAGCTGGATGGTTAATAAGCGAGGGGCCACCGTGGCCCATTATCTGTGACGCAAGGCGTGCTACGAACATCGGGATCGATTGGTTTCAATTACAAAAATATCCCATCCGGCGCGTTGGTTACGTCGTGCTGCAACGTTACGGGCGATAGGGTCGCGTGCACCGGAGCCACTAGACACGACGTCGCCACGTATTTCTAAATTTGCATCTGCCGAGTCGATAAGGCATGCAAACCGCCGCGCTAAAGGGGGTTAGACTGAAATTCGCGGGCTCCGCCGAGCACGGCGCAGACTAATCGGCGACACATCGGCGCGCAGGATTTTTCCACGCGATGCAAAACTCTGCCTTCCCCTCCATTCGTTGCTGCTCGTTACCAACGACATCTGCTACATTTTTTTCCTTTTTCTTTTTTGTTTTTTTTTTTTTTTTTGTTTTCCTGTCCAGCCGATTTTTATTGTTCGTCAAGTTTGCCAGTAATGTCTTTGTCACGCGTTTGCACTTAAACAGATTACGATATACATATATATAGTTGGTTGGACTGCGAAATAATGGAACAACGAACAGTTTTGGGAAAGATTTTCATGTTTCGGACAACGAACACTTTACGTCGCGACGTTGCGCGTAAGATTTCTAGAACGTGGCCTCTTGCGCTGGAACGACGTGTCACGCACATCGAGAATTTCTTGTCCCAATTTTTCCTCAGTTTCAAATATATTTGAGTATAAGGCAAAACAGATAATAAATTTATTACTTCTCAATAATTTCTATCCAGTGATATCATACCGACGCGTTCAAAAACGAAATAATTGACTACGGTTTGGCCACTCGTTATGGTCTGCAATCAGTTGCGAACGCAAGTGGTTAAAAAAAAAGCGATCTTCAAACGCTGATTTAAAATGAAGGAAGAAAAAAATATATTCTATTCTCAGTCAAAGCAAATCGATCGTCGTAAAAATCTTGCATTAATTAATAATAATAATAATACATTGATTAAAATAAATAGTTATTTGTTGTAGCGAAATTTAACTGATTGCGGACCATAACGAGTGACCAAACCGTATACGATAATTCGTCGTTTTTCTTCTCGAATCAATTTATTACTTGTTTATCCGGGTTATACTTAATTGCACGTGAAACCTAGAGACTGTTGCAATTTTGGGACAAAATGTCCTCGACGTGCATGACACGTCGTTCCGGCGCAACGAGGTTAAAACCGTCTAACCTCAAAGAGTTAGAGGAAACCTCCATAAGAACTGTACCTTACCGCCATCTATGAACGATTAACAATAAGATATAACAGCGAGCATCGTCTTTGAACGAATCTTTGTTCGATGACCGATCACACTCGCTGTATACATTTCTACGGCGACGATCAACAAAAGCAAAAAAAAAAAAAAGAATAATACGTTGCGAGCGTTCGAGGGTCGTTCGACCGAAACGAGAAACTACACCTGGATCGTGAGCCGGCATTCTAATTACGAGCGCGGCTGGAAACGCGGTCGCGGGCTCGGCCAGTGAAATTTGATAGTCGGTCGAACGCAAACCTCCCCTCGGCGTGGAGGGGCGGCGGCCCTCAGGCTCTTTTACATGGGCAACTATCGTTCTCCTACGGGCAAACAAAAGAATGTCTATACGCGGCGTTGTACACGCCCTTGGCAAGCAAAGGGCTGCCTCGTTCGTACGTAGGTACCCTCGACTGTAATCCAACAACGGTAGGGTTAGGTCCTCGTCTCGGTTCGCAACACACCGAGACGCGGGAACGGGTGTGTATGCACGTGTGCACGGTTCGCCGGCTATATACATACGATTGTTAATCGGGAGCGTACAAAGGAGTGGCCACCGATGACGTCACGGCGAACAATGACGACGGTTACCTGCCTGGCAACACACCCGACGGTTCCTCGATATTATCGTCCCTCGCCGCTTAATGATCGCCGGCGTATCGAGTGTGCACGCGCGCGAGCGCGCGCCTCCCTTCCACACTCTATCGTCCGTACACATCGTTCAATTATTTCCTTATCGCCTTATACCCTCTGTCGCACCTTTTTTTCTCTCTCTCTCTCTCTCTCTCTTCTAATGACGATCGTCCAAAGTCGTTTTCGCGGAATCGTTTCGATTCTCTGGGGGGGTGTTGGAGGAGGAGGAGTAGAGATCGTTAACATCTGCGGAAAAATATATACTTCTTTTTTTTTTTTAATGTGTGTTTGGTAACAAATGAGTTTTCGAGGCGAGGAAAAATCTGGAACAGACTCGCTGTATCGAAGCCGAGTCTCACCCCCCAAGATGAGACGATCGATTTCGAAGGTATAGTCTCGAGGAGGCGTACGTTACTTTCAATGTTAAGAAGTTCCCTTTTATCGCCGTCGAATCTTTATCTAAGTTTGCCCGGAACTTCGAAGGCCGCCACGGATTTAGATACAGGGTTAAAGATATCGTGCCTGCCGCGCTCCCAACTGCGAAATATGGTTTTCAGCCAAATCGATCGACGTCGTCGTTGGAGAAACCGGCAGAAAACCAGAGGTAAAAGAAAGAACGAAATATATATATATATATATATATATATATATATATATATATATATATATCGAGAATCAAGCGACTTGGAAGGCGTGCAGAAATTGAAACACAGTCGTGGTGGTGACGCAGTGCCGCGGTTGTTGCTAAATTCTAGTTGCGGTTGTTCGAGCGCTAATTAGTTTGACCTACGCCGGTGGAAGAAAACGGAGCGCTGTCGGTTACGTGTTCGGAGCGTCAAGTGCCGTGAATTATGGAAACCTTGAAGTCTAATGGAAACTCGAGCGTATTGCTGAAAAATGTCGTGTCGCCGAGATATTCTCGCTTTTAATATGTTTGGCTGATGATCGTTCCGACCTTCGATGTTCTAGAAAAGTTGAAGAACGACGGTGGAACGTTTCCAAATGCGGTCTAGCATCTCGTTTCAGAGAACGGTGATTCGAGTTTTACGAGCGTTTTTTCTATTCAAATTTGCAGAATTTCGAATTCACTCTCTTGCAAATCGAGTTTCTCTTCTCTTGAGAAAAGCATTTTAATAAAAATTAAGTAAAATTTGTAAATTTCACGATGTAACAGTTATTATTCCGAAGTAAAGATTTCATTGCGTGTACGTGAAATAATAAAAAATGACGCGGAGGCAGCATAAAATACTTAACAGTAAAATTAAATAAAACTATTTATATACAGTGAAGAGCAACGACAGCGAAAAATTGTCGATAATTTCAGCTAATGTAACTTTGTAAAGAAAGATCACTTGGCCATCTTAAAGCTTCTGTGAAGCTTTTGTTTTACACACAAGTCAGAATTTGTTTCTTTTCTTTTTTCCAAAAATGTTTTCCCCACAGAGTTTAATGTTTGAAAAGAACTTTTTCAACGAGGTATTCATCATTGGAAGAATTATTATGATAAAACAATAAAGCGTATTACTTTATTTCTGAGTTTTACCCTATTTACAAGATAATAAATTTGACTTGCAACAAGGGTGAATTTGCACAGAGAGCAACGTTCATTGACATTCGTTGAAATAAAAAACTTTCACTCCCCTGCTCTTAACAATTCGACGAGCGATCGTGCAACTACGGGGGAAAAAAAAATTCGCATCTGCTCGAAAACCGGTGATACGGTTCTCTCTACGGTTCCTTGTCCGATATCGCGTTTCAGCTCTCGCCGGATGAAATTGCGGAGCATTTTAATACGTCCTTTACGTACCGCTGTGTCGGTAAATGGTGATTGTCCTGCTGATGATAAAGTGGTCCCTGTAAATGTCACCGTTTCCGTGTGTGCGCGCATTCAGTCACCGGCGATGGAGAAGAAAAGCCGAGGGAAACGTCTACGCGCCGCGCCGCGCAAATATGACACGCCAATATCAATATCTGTTTACGACATTGGCCGAGGCCATTATAGGGGGGGGGGGGAAATGTAGGGGGTTAACGTCGCCATTATTTTATATGGATACATCGTTCGTACGTACGCGTCTTTTTCTCCCTCCTCTGCTCATGTATATCGAGCACGTTTGTCAAGAACAGAGAGAAATTTTCGTTTCGTTTCTCTATTTTCTCTATTTTTCTTCTGGGGAACAGAACCCCCCCGTGGAATATCAGCGAATGCTTCTCCGCCTTTATCGCACTTCCGTCGCTCTTCGAATTTGTTTTCATCGTTACGTTCCTTCCTTCGAGTTGATTGTTTCGCGCTAGTCACCAGACACTCTCTCGAGGGCTGGTCCAGACCGACTTATCTCGCCCGGGAAGATTGATGGTTTCTCTTATCGGACGAGTGCTCGTTTCCCCTCTCCTCCCGCTGAATTTCGTCAAGTCGTTCTTTGTTCTTTGAATGAAGACACCGGTTTTCGCGGGACGTTTCTCGTTTTGGTGGACGAGGACCACTTGGGAGTTGTTATTTGGAATTTTCCTGCGAGAGAAGATGCCAGGGAGCTGTTTAGGGTATCTAGATTGCGATCTGGTCTATTGCTTCTACCTCGAGGAATCGTTCGCCATACTCGTAAGAGAATCCAGATTGTTCCGACTGCGAGACACGACACACAGCCGGAAACGCGAGTATTACAACAGTTAGTCCCATTAAGGGAATGTTCTGGTAATCTGGCTTATAAGAATCGACTTTTTTGGAATTTTTTTCCAAGGAAACCATGATACGTTTTGATATGCAGTTTTTGCACACAGATTTATTCATATTCAAAGAATATATTTATTTTTTTTTTTTTAACAAAATTAATGAAAGTTGTGGAAATTATATAACTTTAGGTAAAGCATGTTTTTAAAAACGGATTCGAATGGCTGACGTGATTTTGATCCATCTGGTTACTTGAAACTAAAAATCCAAAATGCATCTTAATTAGTATAAATATGGCTATCGGATGAACGATGGAAACAGCGAAATTTCGAAAATTAAAAAAGTGGCAGCATTTTGAAGTTTAAATATTTTCCTTGTGCTTTTGGGTGGTAAAAAAAAACATCAGATTTTGAAATCCATAGTTCACGCGATAAAGGTACATCCCTCTAAATTTCAAGTCAATTGATCAACTAAAACGTGAAATATCCCGTCAGCCAGTTTAAAAAATATGGATTTGAGAAAAACGCATTTGAAGTTTCCGTTGTACAAAAATATTCATACTTACAATCAATCGAGCAGTACAAAAAACAGAATATTACAAAATAATAATAATATAAAAACAAATAACAATATTATAAAATAAAATATTTTTCGAGAAATCCTTTTACATAGACATTTTCGAAAGCATATACTTTGAGAAAATGTAAAAAATTGATTTTTTTTTTTTAAGCCGGATTACCAGAATAATACCCTCTTAACGGGATCCAACTTTCCTTCGGTTGAACGCTTCGTTCAATCCCTCCTTGGGAACGTAGAAATAATCCTCGGGACTAGATAGAGAGGAAGGTTTCGTGGAAATTTTCGCGAGTCGGGGCAAAACAGACAGCGGAAACCGATGAGTTTTCGACGGAAAGAAGGACAGGCAGAGCAAGGTGAAGCAGGTGAAGAAGAGCGGGTCGGATGGTAGGCTGGATTCAATTACTCGGAGAACAATGCCGGCCTCGTCGTCATTGTTTGCCCCGTTGCACTCGCTCGAGTTTTCCCGGTTTGGGACCCTGAGCACCGTGTCTCCCGTGTCCCGTTACCGCCGCCATATTTCGTTTGCTCGGCGTAATAACCACGCGAGTCGACCTTGCCCTCTACTCGATCTCGTGCCTTCCTCCCCCGACAATCATCGCTTTCTCGTTAATGAACACGACTAATCAATTGCCACCCGACAACAAACGATCCACTGTGGCTTCGATCAGCGGATAGATGGATCGGATCGGATCGGATCGGATGGACTCGAACGGCTCGGTGCCCCTCAATTCCAGCATCCTCTTGTTGGATCGTTGCTAATCGACGAAGCTTTTCGTTTAGAAGATTAGCAGACCATGCAGACGTTCAATGGAGACGTTGGGCCAATGGGTTTTGATACAAACACTGTTTGGAGTGTGATTAACCTCTTAGGCACTATAGCGGCTTCCGCGTGTGTCGTCTCCTTGAACTCTGCACGCCATTGCAAAGTGGATCACTTTGTCTCTCCGGAGAGAGAGAGAGAGAGAGATCTTAATTTAATTCAGTTTCTCAATTTTGAAACTTTTAACACGTTGACTGCCATTTTAACTGCCTGGTGACCGAACGTTGTTTCATCCAGGGGCCATTTTTAGTCATTAGTGGCAAGAGTGCTTCAAATATGTTTCGAATAAGTAAAAAAAAAGTAGTCATTGTCAACTAAAATTTAGAACTAATTTAGAACAATATTGTAAAATAAAAAGTGATCCTTTTTTCTTTTTTTTCGAAAGTGATTTTCAATTTTCATAAAAATGAATTAATGCCAGTTTTAGTTAGACGTCTTCTTTTTTTTTATTTATAACATCACAGTGAATGGTGTGCAAAGGAAATTTAATTGTGAAATATTATTGCAAGAATATTTTTTTGAAAGTGGTATAAGTTAATACCGTATAATCAGACTAAATCTTGTAATCCTGAGAGCATCGTGTAAATCTGACACCGCAGCCAACCCTGTTAATTTACTCAAAATTTATTTTAACATAATCAGATAGGAAACACCGTCAGATATAACTTTCATTGTTACATTTTTCCTTTTTGTGCAGTTTTGTGTCAGGTCTTTCTATACAATATAAAGTATAGCTTTCGTGAAAAATCTCACCGTAGCTAAAATGATTGCCAAATAAATAAATCCTCCTGTTCCTGTTCCTAACGAGCAGTATGCAGCAATAGCTGTAAATATATATAGAAAGTGAGAGACTTTCAATTTAAATAGCTCGCATTTTTCATTCCAAAGAGTGTTACCGGTGATTTCAATTATAAAAGGCGAGGATGGGCGTAACGTAATTGTCATTAGCGGGGTAATTTTGGTACTTGAAATGCTCGATTGAGCATGATACCGCGCCCGCTCTGTATACTCCGTAGTTTTCAAAGCTTTTGATTTTGATACGAATAGGTTACAATGGCCCCGAATGGAGAAACGTTGAACAATGTTGGAAACAGGTAGATTGGCTTTCTGCGCGCGTAATTGTTAGCCGAATACGAATGGCATACTCACAATGTTGATTCTGTTTCGCACTTTAATCGTTTATCTGATGTATTTGGCTAATCGAGCGCTCCGTTTCGAAATTAGGAGAATAACAGTTCGATTGTCGCCTTCCTACGAGCGCAAGCACGATCTCATTGGATTTCGTCCACAGTTCGTAGTAATTTTTCGCAGCCTGGATAATTTTATTATTCGAAATACGAATTTTACACCGACGACTGATCATATTAATCAATGTCAGACGCCGATTAAAACGACAGGAATTTCTGCCCGCGCTGTAGTCAGGAAAACAGCAGAAACCAACTTTTTCTGGAAAACTGCAACTTTCCTCGAAAAGACGCAACTTGAAATTCTCTTATGCTTAATAGAATAACTAAAATTAAAGGTTTCATCGATATCACGATCTGAATTGTCTGAAAAATATAATATATAAATATGTCTTATTATATTTGACTCGAAATTAATAAAATTATTGATAATGGAAATGATATTATTAAATAATCAAAATGTTTTAATATAAAATTATTTAAATCTATATATCTATTTAATTATATAAATAAAAATTATTCAGGAAATAAATATTACCAGATAAATAAATAATAAAATTTTATAATTTATAATTAAAAATATATTTATTTTTATTGAATTTAATTCAACAATATTTCATTCTAAAAGAAATTATCTCATAATTGAATAATGAAAAATATATTCTCAATAAATATATAAATAGAATATACAAACATATACAATATGCAATATACAATTAAAAATATTAATTAGACGTATACAAACAATGTATTAAATAGAATGTACAAACAATTTGACAAATTTAAATATCATTGGGGAGGAATATTTTTTTATAAATATATATCTATGTCAAGTTTCATTGCGACATCTTTTACGAGCGAAAAGTCATTCAATAATGTCGCGCGAATTCAGGGAATTCAACTAAGTGTGCGCGGCGTGGCGTTCTGTCACAAAATTCGCCGTGATTTCAGCGCGATCCCCTTGTTCGGACATTCAGTTCAGATTCGCGGTTGTTTCGGGTGGCGAATTCGCGAGAAGGAAATAAGGGTGAAGAGCGGCCTGAGAGGCAGAGGGTTGAGAAAGAGATCTCTCCGCGAAAGAGTTCGCCGGGATTTTTTTAATGAATTTTTAACTATTCAATTTTTAGCAGGGAACCGACCGCTTCCAGCCGGGCAATGTAACTTTCAGTAGCAGCGGCGGGTTTGCAGATGAAGTTGAAAAGTGAGCGTCGCGAAATGGGCTAAAGGGGGAAGGAACGACGACGACGACGACGACGACGACGACGATGGGGGATGAAAAGTACCGCGAACGAGACGCGGGCCGTAAGAAAACCAGGGTGGGAGGGGGGGAGGGAGGGGCGAGGAGACGTAATGAATAATTCCAAAAGAGACTCGTCTTAGTAGCCTCCGACTACTTCTTCGTAGCCGATACAGAAACTAAATCCTCCATCACGGGCTGGCCGAGGTGGATGTGGAGAGGCTGAAAGCGAATCTGCATCCTCCGCCGGAATGGTGGAATGTCAGTTTTAATCTTTGGGAATCCCGGGTGAAATTGCGGCGAATCCGCGCCGATAACTCGCCGCGTTCGTCTCTCGGTTCCAATTAAAAAGTTGCCGGAGAATATTCGATCCTCGGCGAAAGGGTTTGGCCCTGAGAATCACGGTTCTCAGCCTTTCTCCTCACCTTCCTCCATGAAATCCTAGAATACCTTTCAACTAACAGCAGAACTAACGAGATTCTACAATTTTGAATATATCGCAATGTGACATATTTTTTTTTTTTTCTTTTTCTTTTTCACTACTGTGGTATGTAAATGTGGTTGTTAAATCATAGCCTGTAGTTGTAGTTATTATATATTTAGCTGCGCTGACAAGAATATTTGAAACTTTCTATATTTTTGTTGAACCTACAGTCACTTCCTTTCGTCCACTAAATTTCGACTCAGATCGTCTGTCTATGGGGATGACCTAATACGTCGAAAAATTAGTTTGGACACCATTCTCATTTTCTTTAACCTCTTGTACACGTCGAGAATTTTTTTCCCCAAATTGCAACATTTTCTCGGTTTTAAGTATATTTAAGTATAACCCAGGCAAAACAAATAAGTTTATTACTTCTTAACAATTTCTATCCAGTGATATCATACCGACGAGTTCAAAATTGTATACCGGTTCGGTCACTCGTTACGGTTCGCAATCAATTGCCAGCGCAAGTGGTTAAGGATACCTAAAGTAATTTCGTTTTCTGACACTATAGAAAATTTTATTTTATTCAAAAGTTAATACAGCTTTAGTCTGTAATATAATTTAACAATAAACGCGCTACATGCTAATGTATTTAGCTAGAATATAGGCATAACATAGGTTATATTGTAACATATTATAGCATAACATGTTATAACAAGTGAAATTATATATTTAAGTAAAACAAAATAGGCAAAACAAATAATAAATTTATTACTTCTCAGTAATTTCTATCTAGTGATATACCGAGTTCAAAAGGAAAAGAAAGCGACGAATTGTTGTATACGGTTCGGTCACTCGTTATGGTCCGCAATCAATTGCCAGCGCAAGTGGTTAAGGATATCTAAAGTAATTTCGTTTTCTGACACTGTAGAAAATTTTATTTTATTCAAAAGTTAATACAGCTTTAGTCTGTAATATAATTTAACAATAAACGCGCTACATGCCAATGTATTTAGCTAGAATATAGGCATAACATAGGTTATATTGTAACATATTATAGCATAACATGTTATAACAAGTGAAATTATATATTTAAGTAAAACAAAATAGGCAAAACAAATAATAAATTTATTACTTCTCAGTAATTTCTATCCAGTGATATACCGAGTTCAAAAGGAAAAGAAAGCGACGAATTGTTGTATACGGTCACTCGTTATGGTCCGCAATCGGTTGCCAGCGCAATGGGCAGAGTTCAGATAATACATCGCCGCAAACAATTTCACTCAGTCAGCCGGATGAATTTTCGAGCCAATTTAGGTTTTTGCCTAGGTTGAAGATCTCAATTCCGTCTTGTTTAACTCGTTTAATTGCAGCTCGTTGCGGGGGAGGGGAGGGGGGGGGGATTATCGAGTGTAAACGAACGAACGGAATCTTAATTTCATAAATAAGCGAGCGATCCGGCTCGGAGGCATTTCACGGCACGGTGGCCGGGAGGATCGCGAGTAGCTATACTACCTCTTAGTTGAGAATCTCTGGGGTTAACTCAATGATTCTCGCCCGTTACTCCCGGCTTCAAAACTTCCCCGTTTTGCTCCTGGGAAATTTCCCCAAGCTCGATTAAAGTCACCCGCGAAATTTTCTTATATCTGCGGATGCCGGCCATTTTCGAATGCCGGGCTTAACAGGCCTGGAATTTCCAAGCAAATTGTTTAGATTAATTCGCCGGTGAAACGGCAGGTAACTAAATTCAAACTGGAATTCCCATTCACCAGTTTGTTTCGTTCTTCTTCGTCTGGATCTTTCGTTTAGTTACGAACGTACATACATACGTATGTATGTGCATTTAGCCGTTGATTTCTTTCTCATTTTTTTTTTTTTTTTTTTTTTTTTGCGAGAGTTATTAATACGAATCTTCTCCGCAATTTTGTACAGAGCGTTTGTTTAACACGCCCCACAGTGAACTTTTTGTTCAAGCCATTTGGAATTTTCATTGTGAGACGATGAATTTTTTGAAAAATTTATTATAAAATCGTGCATTAACGACGTCTTAATAACATGCATACTGCGTTTATCCTATCGTAGAGTGTATACGTAGTTTTTCCGGCTGTCTGCTGAGATCAACTCAATTCAATAAGAACACGCTCTGAAAATTTATTATCAAAATAATGTTAAAGAGTTAAAATAACGATAAAGTAAATATTATATAATTTATGTAACAAGGATTCTAGATGTAGTATTATATAATTTATATAATCTTTACAAATTATTATTATTTACCACATAATAATATACAAACTGAACAATACTAAAAATATTTCGAACAAAATTAATTTTAACAAATCGTTAACAAATTAAAATAACACCTTAAAATTAAATTTATCACTCGGTTCTTAAACTCTAGACAGTTTGATAGTTATAGTTTTTGCACTGTGATAAAAATTGCAAGACACACTTCGGAAGCATTATTAATTATTAATCGTAATAAACGCGGAAAGCAACTAAAAATCGACCTTTAATCTTGCGCGGTTAAAAAAAAAGGAGCCAATATTTTATTAATAGAAAAAGAAAAAAAGAAAGCCAAGTAATTAGATTGCAGGAGGTCGCGTAGCGAGAGCCGGCGCTACTCCTCTTCTCTTTTTTCGTCAAATTTTCCATTTCGAACGTGCCGCGCGAACCGAAGGGATGCCGGCTGGCGATAGATAAGGAGCGGCAAAAAGCAGAAATGAGAAATGCTAATGGCATTCCGTTCTCACCACTATCATCTTTCACGGTCTCGAGCCAGACGTGGCACGCGAGAGAGAAAGAGAGAGTGGGAGACGAAGAACGTGAGTCCAGTGTTTGCACAGTCGTAAGAACGGCGCAGCCAGCGCGGTTATTTTATGCAAGAACTCGCGGTTGATACCGCTCATCTTGAATATTTTATGTAACGCGTCCGGGAATAATGTTCCCTCTCCCCGCGTCGCTCGGTGACGAAACTCCGCGCCGATAACTCCCCCGGTGATAAATGTTTTCCCATCGAAATTAAAAATTTAACCCTCTCGCAGAGTGGTAATATCGCGAAAGTGTGTACCGCACCCAGCCCTTTTTTCTTTCCTTTTCTTTTCTCGTACTTCTCGGCATAGTCGCGCGTTCCTTCGCGCGCACGCTCGATACGGGTTTAATAAGTTTTTGCTGGTGGCCGCTCGCGCGATAACGCCGGGGAATGTGGAACAAGTCCCGTGGTAAAAAAGGATCGCGCACGAACGAGAGGGCGCGCAGCCACAATAGGAAGCTATCTGTTAATTACGTACAGTCGGAAAGACATTATCTGCCTTTCGCGTTAACACACAGAGATTCCGAGAGGAAGAGAGAGTGTATGAAGTATTAGGGGCGGATGAGAGTGAGAAAAGAGACAGCAGAGGGTGGGGGTGGTGGGTGAGAAGATGGCAAGACAATGCACTGGATACGAACTAATTGCCGGATTCTCCTACCGTCCAGTGGACCGGGAAGATTAACTGCACATCCAACCCTTCTCTCTCTCTCTCTCTCTCTCTCTCTCTCTCTACGCCCACGCCCCTATTTTCTCCTCCGGCTTCGCGCGGCAACGTGGTCTCGGCCTCGAATCAGACGGTATATATATAAATTAGTCGAGTTTACCTGCTTTACCGCGCGTTATTTTCTCATGATGCCGCCGATAGATTTGTTGCTCCGAATTCCGTTCCACGGAGGAGATTTCTCGTCCCGTTTCTTCGCTCGGAAACCAAAGAAGATTATTCTCGAATTTAACGTCATTTTCTTTTTTTTCCTTCTTTTTTTTTTTCAATCATTGTCTCGCGAGGAATACAACGACTCGAAAAAGATGACACCCGGGTGAAACGGGTTGAAAGAGTAGAAACTGGCTGGCGTTTCGGTAACACCACACAGCAGACGAGACCCAGGGCCGGCCAATAACCACGGTGCCCGTACACCGCAAAGGGCCAGCTTGTTAAATGCTGCAGGCTAAAACGACTTACGCCCGTTTAATCTTGAACGCGAATTCTGCGGTATCTCGCAAGGGGTTGTAATTCAACGTGGCCCCGTTCTCCGTTTCTCGCCAGTTAGCCGACAGCCCCGGCTTTTCCCTCCGACATGAAGGATGAAATAAAGCCGAACTGCACCCTCTCTCTGTTTCTCTCTCTCTCTCTCTCTCTCTCTCTCTCTTCTGTATTCGCGTCAGAATATTTCTGCATGCACGTGTACTTGTTTCTTCGGCGAAAGCGATGCGTCTTCGCCTCGTCCGCCATCGCTTCTCATTTCAACGCCGGCCAATTTCCACGAGCTCCTCGCCCACGTGCAGGTGCCATCTTTTATTTATTTATATACGTCCAACGTACAACGATCGCACAGCAACGGGAGGAAAACTGCGGGCAAATTTTACGCAAACTGACTGTTTACGAGATTTCATCGTTCCCCGGTAATTGACTCGAGTTGAAAAAAACGATTGGTAAAAAACGGCTCGTAGCCGATTCATTCGAGAAAACCGGAGACTCGGGAAACGTATCTCGAGAACGGTGGTGAAAAAGGTGGTTTGCGGAGGGAGGAATAGAGTAAGCAAGCTTACTCTAGCAAGAGGCATCTTGCGATTTCACCGGCACCGGCGCTCAAAACACGACGATCGACAGAGACGATTCGCGATACCAAAGAGATTTCCTTTAATTGATCCCAAGAGTCCTCTCGGTGCCGCTCAGGAGTCGAGACTGAAGCCGGATCGGAAACGTAGCGGAGCCAGGCTGCCACTCCATTAAATCCATCTGCATTCGAAAGACTATGCGAGGAGAGAGGCGAGTTTCCGTAACGAGGACGATCCACCCTCTCTTTCTCTCTCTCTCTCTCTCGTCTACTTCTTTTTCCGTGCTTTCGCCTAACCGCGCCATGCCGCGTCTCTCCCTTTCTCCCATCTTCTCTTTCTCTCGCTCCGTCTCGCTCGCCTCCAATATTTACACGCGGATCGATAGCTCCGACGAGTAGACAATACTTTTCAGCGGCGTCATATCGGCGACTTCGTTGGACAGGCGACGCAAACGGAGAAAGCGGGCAAACAAGAGATGAGCGACGAAAAAAAAAAAAAAGAGAGAGAAAAAG